>NC_064922.1:937072476-937372476 GCF_023897955.1 Schistocerca gregaria
TTTTTTTTTATCGAAATTGCACTTGCACATTTACCCTGCTATTATTATTATTATTATTATTATTATTATTATTATTATTATTATTATTATTAGTAGTAGTAGTAGTAGTAGTAGTAGTAGTAGTAGTAGTGTCGACACCCTGTAAGAACACGGAAAGCATTCTGCTTCTTGCAGGATTGTTTCTAATCTTACACGATTCATTGTTTCTCCATGGTATCACCTATCTTTAGTCTACTTTGTCTTTCGTTTCTTTGCGACTTCGGTCTGTGACATTCCATTCCATTTCTGTACCTTGTCTCTCCTGAAACTAATCTGCATTAGTAACTGGTATGAGCTCTGAATTAAAACATGCGAGCGCAAACCACTCGTCATCTCTACCAAGATATTTGCATGTTACGTATCATTTCCCTCGTAATTTGGCCACTGTGCACATCAGAAACAACATCACGCTGAAACAAGAACTTAGAATATTTCTGATTATATTTGTTAAATACAGGTGGCTCATCGTGGGAGAAGTTGTAAGCAGTAGGATTCATAAATGGAAGTCGATTTCATAATTACCAAACTTTTTTCCAGATTTAAAAACCAGCGTGGAACCTTACTGCAAAGTCATTCTCAAAAACACTGAAAAATTATCATGAAACACAATAGCTAATTAAGTGGGACTTAGCTAATTAAGTGGGACTTGACTGAAATCATTAGGAAGACTCAAAGAAGAACAAAATTAGTTCCTCATCTGGCTAGCTCGCACTTTTAAATTAACTAGAGAAATAACCCAATGAACTCTGCAGCAAAGATGCACAAAGAACCATTTAAATGCGAGCTGCTCAGAACGCAGACTGTGAAACACGAAACGAACACCTCACGCTGTCAGAAAAGCGACACATATCTTCAGACTGCACATGTCTCCGCAATATCCTTTCTTTCAGGAGTGCTAGTCCTGCATGTCTCGCAGGAGAGCTTCTGTAAAGTTCGGAAGGTAGGAGACGAAGTACTGGCAGAAGTAAAGCTGTGAGTACCGGGCGTGAGTCGTGCTTCGGTAGCTCAGTTGGTAGAGCACTTGCCCGCGAAAGGCAAAGGTGCCGAGTTCGAGTCTCGGTCGGGCACACAGTTTTAATCTGCCAGGAAGTTTCATATCAACGCACACTCCGCTGCAGAGTGAAAATCTCATTCTTCAGACTGCACAGTTACCACGGGACGAAAGCCAGGAAGCGGATGATAGAGAGCCAGCATCTTGCTTGTAGCCAGTGTGACAAACGATAATGTTCCTTAAATGTTTGAATTGGTGGGGGGGGGGGGGGGGGGGGAGCTGCAAAAATTTCCTTGACATCGCATATAGATACACGAACAATTTATTAAGTTGGTACCAAGTCTGAACAGTCTCTTCCTGGGGGGACAATACACAGGACTTCACAGACATAATAATTTTCTCGTGTTGCAACGGAAACGAAAGGTGGTGTAGTTGTTGACATTCATTCTGAAGGGTAGTTGCCACATCGCAAATGGACGCTTGGGGATTAGGCACTTAAGTGCTCGTGCAGAGGGATCTGTGCCAGGAAACTGCCACTTGAGAATTCGGCGAGCGGGCAACCATAACTTCTTCCCGGAACTCCCAAGATTGCAAACAGTGTCTTCAGTAAAGTAAACACTGGTTTTCCCGGAATTCGTTTCGTTACGTGAGAACCGTTAAGAGGATAGGACGTCAAACGGACCGGCTTTGAGTAGGAGAGGCACCGCAGGACATTTTAATCTCCACTGTCGATAATTTTACAAATAAATTGATAAAACTTTGTCAGAATGACCAGGAAGGATTCAGGATTCACACTTATAGCAGTGGAAGTTAAAAAAACACTACAATTTTTTTTTTACATGTGAAATTTCATCATTATTTCACTTATTATTGGCTGCATTTGTTGCTATAGGTACACTTTTCTTTCTTAAGTAAGAGAGATTCTTCGATGAATTTTGGACAGCATACATACCATACTTACAGGTGTATGAAACTCTAGAATTTTCTAACTATTAAAATCTGTGGTAAAAACTGAGATAATTAATCATAAAATTTGATCAGCTTGCCTTCTATTCAGAAAGCTGTTGCACTCGGCGACTGCTATATTGACTTGTAAATTATAGATCGCAGCAGTCAGTCGTCCTATTTTAAATTTTGTTGTGCAGATCTAGATTTCGGATAGAAGCTAGCCATTCGCAATGCACTATTATTTTCGCTCAATGTATGTAAGTCGTCCCTGTTGGTCGGGTAGCGAAAATAATAGTGCATCGAGAATGGCTAGCTTCTATCCGAAATCTATATCTGCCAAACAAAATTTAAAATAGGACGACTGATTGTTCCAATCTATACTTTACAAGTACATAAAATTTGAATTTTCTCTAAACATGAAGTTTAAAATGTAACAGCTCATTCATTTTTTCATAAATTAAATAAAGCCTAGAGTTTCGTACACCTGTAAGTATGGTTTGTATGTTGCGCAATATTCATCGAAGAATCATGTATAGCAACAAATGCAGCTAATAGTAAGTGAAAAAATGATCAAATTTCACATCTAAAAAAAATATTTTGCCATGTTTTTGAACTTCCACTGCTATGAGTGTGAACCCTGACTTCTTCCTGATCATGCTGACAATGTTTTACGAATTTATTTGTAGAAGTATAGACACCGGAAATTAAAATGTCCTGTGGTGCCTCTCCTGCTCTAAGTCAGCCGTTTGACATCATACCCCCTCCCCCCCCCCCCTTAACCTCTTCCCAGCCGTTTGCTTTGCCCCCTTTTATTTACGAAATAAATGTAAGTGAACTGATACGGAGTCGTGAAGTTATATGTACCACGCATGGTACACTGTGTGTGTTTCTGTCTTCAGCTTCTATTGGATCGATTTGTGATTTTTTCTACATCAACTTTGACTTATGTGATCCATGGTGGTGTTGACTTGACCTCTCGTGTATGTTGAAATTCTGTCGGTGACTCAGATTCGTGGTAGCCTACTGATGTGCCTAAAGAACGTTAACATTCTGTTTCTGACATCTGATGTCAGGTTTTTCATCCTCTGTGGTTTTCCTAAAGTGTATCCTATAGCACTTTTCTGTCGTCTTTGGGCCGAAAGCTTTTTTCATGATTGCTGTTATTATTATTATTAACATATAGTTTATGTACTGCGGATATTGTAATGTTAACTCTTTGAAGATGTCTGGTTAGATGTAAGGAGGGGGTGCAGCCCCTAACTTGCCAGGTGACAAACATGGATTGGGGAAAAATATGGAAAGACCTCGAGCAATGTGCGGCTGAACATAAATCCAAATGGCAGCCAAGCCTGCAGGTTCCGCTGTTGTATCTGACCATGAGTGGCACCTCTGAAATGTCCTCGGTACGTTGCAAATGTCAGTCGTGGTCAGAAGAGTGTCCTGTGTAGTTGTGGGTGCATTATGTCGGAGCTAAGTGAATTCGAACGACCAGTTGTCTGTGCTCTTATGGTGTATCTGTAGCCGCGCGGGATTAGCCGAGCTGTCTCAGGCGCTGCAGTCATAGACTACGCGGCTGGTTCCGGCGGAGGTTCGAGTCATCCCTCGGGCGCGCGCGTGTGTGTGTGTGTGTGTGTGTGTGTGTGTGTGTGTGTGTGTGTGTGTTTGTCCTTAGGCTAATTTACGTTAAGTAGTGTGCAAGCTTTGGGATGGTTTACCTTAGCTGTTAAGTCCCATAAAATTTCACACACATTTGATTTCTTTTGTATCTGTAGCCAAGGTAGCCGAAGTGTTTGACGTTTCAAGAGGTACCGCATCGAAAAGCGCTTACAAGGAAAGCGGAAAAATATCATCTACTAAGTTACAACGCGGCGATTGCTGAACAGGATTACGACGAAAAAGAAGAAAACAATAGCTGCAAAAACCACTGAAGAACTGAATGTCGCACTCGCAAACCCAGTCAGCGCCAAAACAAAGCAGCGCCAAAACAAAGCGAAGGCAGCTCCGTAAGCAGCGATTACTACGGCAAGATGGAATCCCAAAACCAGTCATCAGTGATGGGGGTGCTCGTAACAGAAAAAAATGGTACTGAGGCCCTAAAACCTGGGCTATGGAGCAATGGAAGAAAGTAATCTTTTTTTCGGCTAAGTCTCGTTTCGCACGGTTTTCAGTTTCTGGCCGAGTGGACGTCCCAAGAGCGAGCCGGCCCCGGTGGCCGAGCGGTTCAAGGCGCTTCAGTCTGGAACCGCGCGCCTACTACGGTCGAAGGTTCGAATCATGCCTCGGGCATGGATGTGTGTGTTGTCCTTAGGTTAGTTAGGTTTAAGTAGTTCTAAGTTCTAGGGGACTGATGACCTCAGATGTTAAGTCCCATAGTGCTCGGAGCCATTTGAACCCAAGAGCGAAATTTGGCGTGAGTTGGATGACCATTTGGACACCCATATCATCGTATTCCACGGGGCTCTTGGTTACTCATTACTGACAAAGATTATTTGGTCATTTTTTGCTGATGAGGTCCGCGTCGTGATACAATGTTTGTTTCCGCATGTTGATGCTGTGTTCCGAGATGACAGGGCATCCGTTTACACAACTCACATCGTCCAGGACTGGTTTTATGAGCACGAGGATGAATCGTCGCATCCTTCCTCGTCACCACAGTGGCCAGATGCCAACATTATTGAGCCATTTTGGTCTACTTTGCAGAGAAGAGTGTGTGATCGTATCCACGTCCGTCATCATTACATGAACTTAGCAGTCCTTGCAGGAAGAATGGTATAAAATTTTCTGGAAAACCATAATTTCCTGTATCTAACAGAAATCTACTCTGTAGGAATCAGCATGGGTTTAGAAAAAGACGGTCGTGTGAAACCCAGCTCGCGCTATTCCTCCACGAGCCTCAGAGGGCCATAGACACGGGTTCCCAGGTAGATGCCGTGTTTCTTGACTTCCGCAAGGCGTTTGATACAGTTCCCCACAGTCGTTTAATGAACAAAGTAAGAGCATATGGACTACCAGACCAATTGTACGATTGGATTGAAGACTTCCTAGATTACAGAACGCAGCATGTCATTCTCAATGGAGAGAAGTCTTCCGAAGTAAGAGTGATTTCAGGTGTGCCGCAGGGGAGTGTCATAGGACCGTTGCTATTCACAATATACATAAATGACCTGGTGGATGACATCGGAAGTTCACTGAGGCTTTTTGCAGATGATGCTGTGGTGTATCGAGAGGTTGCAACAATGGAAAATTGAAATGCAGGAGGATCTGCAACGAATTGACGCATGGTACAGGGAATGACAATTGAATCTCAGTGTGGACAAGTGTAATATGCTGCCAATACATAGAAAGAAAGATCCTTAATCATTTAGCTACAATTCTGCAGATCAGCAACTGGAAGCAATTGATTCCATAAATTATCTGGGAGTACGCATTAGGAGTGATTTAAAATGAAATGATCATATAAAATTGATCGTCGGTAAAGCAGATGCCAGACTGAAATTCATTGGAAGAATCCTAAGGAAATGCAGTCCGAAAACAAAGGAAGTAGGTTACAGTACGCTTGTTCGCCCACTGCTTGAATACTGCTCAGCAGTGTGGGATCAGTACCAGATAGGGTTGATAGAAGAGATAGAGAAGATCCAACGGAGAGCAGCGCTCTTCGTTACAGGATCATTTAGTAATCGCGAAAGCGTTATGGAGATGATAAACTCCAATGGAAGACTCTGCAGGAGAGACTCTCAGTAGCTCGGTACGGGCTTTTGTTGAAGTTTCGAAAATATACCTTCACTGAAGAGTCAAGCAGTATATTGCTCCCTCCTACGCGTATCTCGCGAAGAGACCACGAGGATAAAATCAGAGAGATTAGAGCCCACACAGAGGCGTACCGACAATCTTTCTTTCCACGAACAATACGGGACTGGAATAGAAGGGAGAACCGATAGAGGTACTAAAGGTACCCTCCGCCGCACACCTTCAGGTGACTTGCGGAGTATGGATGTAGATGTAGTTGTTGTTGTTGTTGTTGTTGTTTTTGTTGTTGTTGTGGTCTTCAGTCCTGAGACTGGTTTGTAGCAGCTCTCCATGCTACTCTATCCCGTGCAAGCTTCATCTCCCAGTACCTACTGCAACCTACATCCTTCTGAATCTGCTTACTGTATTCATCTCTTGGTCTCCCTCTACGATTTTTAACCTCCACGCTGCCCTCCAGTACTAAATTGGTGATCCCTTGATGCCTCAGAATATGTCCTAACAACCGATCCCTTCTTCTAGTCACGTTGTGCGACAAAATCCTCTTCTCCCCAATTCTATTCAATACCTCCTCATTAGTTATGTGATCTACCCATCTAATCTTCAGCATTCTTCTGTAGTACCACATTTCGAAGATTAGATTAGATTAGTTTTTCGTTCCATAGATCCGTGCTGAGGAGAGCCTCGTGGATGTGGAACATATAATTTTCTTAATGCTGAAATAACAATACTAATAGTATAAATATATACAACACATCATTTGTTTCTATTAAAAAATTCGTCAATGGAGTAGAAGGAGTTGGCCACTAGTAAGTCTTTCAGACTCCTATTAAACTGATCTTTATTTGTAACTAAACTTTTTATGTTTACTGACAAATTATTGGAGAAGAGTGTTCCTGAGTAGTGGAAGTGCTTTTAAGTCATTGTGCAGATCATTTTTGTTCCTGGTATTGTATGTATGAACTGAGCTGTTTGTTGGAAAAAGAGATATATTATTTAGGACAAATTTCATTAAGGAATAAATATACTGAGAGGCAGTAGTTAGTATACCCAGTTCTTTGAAGAGGTTTCTACAGGACATCCGTGAATTTACTCCACAAATAATACGTATTACACGCTTTTGGACTCTGAAAACTTTTGTTTGACTTGAAGGGTTCCCCCAAAATATTATACCATATGACATTGTGGAATGAAAGTAGGCAAAGTATGCAAGCTTCTTCATTTTTATGTCGCCTATGTGTGCCAACACTCGAATTGCAAATACAGATTTGTTACGGCCTTTCTGCAGTTCTGTGGTGTGCTCCTCCCAACTGAATTTATTATCAAGTTGTAATCCCAGGAATTTAAGACTGTCAACCTCTTCTATCTGCTCTTCTTCGTACTTTATGCATATGCTGGGTGGAAAGCTCTTACAGGTTCTGAATTGCATATAGTGAGTCTTTTCAAAGTTTAATGTCAATGAGTTGGATTTAAACCACTTATTAATATCTATTAAAATATCATTAGCAGATCTTTCTAGAACTACACTCGACATACTATTTATTGCAATACTCGTGTCATCTGCAAACGAAACGACCTCTTCTACTGCCAGTGTAACTGATGAGAGATCATTAATACACACAGGAAAAGCCATGGCCCTAAGATGGATCCTTGTGGGACACCACATGTAATTTCTTCCCATTCTGATGATGACTGATGACTTAATTCACTAGTCCCTTGTACTGACACCCTTTGTTTCCTGTTAGCGAGGTATGCCTTTAACCATTTCGCAGCACTGCCCGTGACACCATAGAATTCTAATTTATTTAAGAGGATGTTGTGGTTCACACAATCAAATGCCTTGGACAAATCACAGAAAATACCTGCTGCTTGTAATTTGTTATTTAATGAATTAAGTACATTCGCACTGTAGGTGTAAATAGCCTTCTCGATATCAGAACGCTTCAGAAATCCCAACTGTGCTCTTGATAATATATTATTTGTGGTCGGATGGTTGAACAGCTGCCTGTGCATTACTTTTTCCAAAATTTTTGAGAATGCTGGCAAAAGTGAAATCGGTCTGTAGTTTGATGGTATCTCTTTATCTCCTTTCTTGAATAGAGGCTTGACATCTGCATATTTTAGCCAGTCAGGAAATATACCAGTTACAATTGACTGTTTACACAAGTAACTTGAAATTGGACTCAACTCACAAGAACATGTACTATACAACTGGAAGCTGTTTTGAATGCCAACGGGTTTCGTACCGCGGACTGGGCAAGTGTTTTTCTCGAGCCCCTGCATATGTATGTATGTATGAATGAATGAATGAATGAATGAATGAATGAATGAATGAATGAACAAATAGATGACAAAGTTTACAAGTCGCTGCTAGAACGAGTACACGGATGTGTGTCTCTAGGGGCAGCCGTTGCGAAGGTGACGAAGGTAACGCTACGACGAGAACTGCTTAACAACTGCAGCCGCTCCTAGGCGAAGGAGCCACAGCACGGCTGGAGAGCGAGGGACTGCTTAGCCCGTACGGGAGGCACGTGCCGCCAAGAGAAGAGTGTTATGCGCGTCCACATTCGGCATTATAACGACGGCGCCGGCGCGCCCTCGACACACGCGGCGCCGCTGGACGCGCATTAAAAACCCGGCAGCCGGCCACGGCACAAAGGAAGCGCGCAGCCGAGGAGGAGACTTTTTTTATTCAAATTGAGGTGGGAGGCGAAGAGGGGGCGTCGCTTTAGGCCTCGTGGCGTCCCGGCCATTCACGTCCGAAGGATGTGGGGGGCGGCAAGGATAAAGAGCCGGCGGTGGGCGGGGTGTCGGCTCCTCAGAGCGGCGAGCTTCGAGGAGACGGCGCGGCCGCCGCGCGGTCTGCCAACAGCCGCCAGCCTCGGCGAGCAGCGCAGGCTGCAGCTCCAGCTCCAGGCTCCAGGCTCCCGCAGCCCACAGCCCACAGCCCGCTAGGCGCCGGCGATTATCGATCCGCGTGCGCGCCCGGGTCTCGCCGCGCTCAGCGCACGGCCAACTGCGACCCGCGCTCTACCGGCCGGACGCTGGTAATAGCGGCCCGGTGCGAGTCTTCCAATAGGACCCCAACTTCAGCAACTTGGATGTCCGTAACTTGACCCAATAAATCTACCGGGAAAAATAGGACCTTGTAATGCAATCGAGCCAATTGTGCAAGAATCCTACGATACCACTCTCCGTCTCCAGGCCACCTACCTGACCATCCGACCGCCGTGTCATCCTTGGTGGAGGATACGGATAGTTTTTATTTTTTATTTTTGTGGGGTTTCAGAGCGCTCAACTACTGATGTTATTAGCGCCCAGTCACAAATGTATGGGCACATATAATCTGGTAAAACTCAAGGTGGGGGGGGGGGGGGGAGGGGGGGAGCACCAGAAAATTCTTACAAAGACGCAGATAAAATAATTAAAAGAGATGTCTTTGGACAAGTCGGTCAAAGTAATAAAACGGAGAACACGAGCAGCTGCTCGGGCGTCATCAGCGAAAATTTCCTGTAAGGTAGATGGCAGAGACAGGACAACACGGGACTGATTAAGACGGGGACACGACAATAAAACACGGCGCACTGTCAATGCATGACCACATGGACACTGCGGGGCGGAGTCACCGGATAGCAGGTAGCGGTGGCTAAACCGCGAAAGTCCTGTTAATAAAACTTCTCTATTCTAAACTAGACTGAACTGCATGTGACTGCTTTAGTCTTTAATAAAACTTGCATCTGACTGCGTATTTAACCGAACTGAACTTTATCTGACTGCATGAAAATATTGTTGGAAAATTAATACTCAAAATACACATCTGACTCCATGAAAGTTTAGTGGTAAAAATAAACGAGTCACCAAGCTGCATCTGACTGCGTCTGTGGACTTAGCTCGTGCATTCCTTCCCGTTTAGCCGATAATAAAACATATATTCAACTCAGCCGTTGTGCAACGGCATAAAATTGTAATTCTAGATAACTTTACTCATTTTGGCCCTATTTGTTACTTAATAAAAATTCTGTCCTGATCTGAATAATATGCCAACTGTGCAATGGCATATAGATTATTTTACTCTCATAAATGAAATTATTACCTTCACTCATGAGAACTTTACTTTAATGTACCTTTTGGTTCAATGCAAGCACAGGATGCCGAGAACGACATAAGGTGTGAGATGAAACTTTAATTTTATCTAAAAAGATATTTATTGTTCAAACTTTTAAGGCACATGTGAAAAACTAAAAAAAACTTCTATAGCATGGATTTACGAGAAAGTTTCACAAAACGATTATTGCATCAACAATGGGATTTCTATCTAGCTTTTAGACATTATTTAACCAAAGAAAACCTATTTTATTATTTATTTTTTCTAGTTTCCCCAGGTATGTGCCGAGTTTCGCTCAATATATAGCTTATTAAGTGCGTAGCGCCAAGTCTTACTTTGATGCTGTCACGACCCGGCTGCCTCCTGCAGGCATCCAGCTCCGACTCGAAACACGTCTGCTGTGTCTGCGCATCTCCTCACCGCTACTCAGACTTTTACCGCGTGCACCTAGCTCTGTTAGCTGTCAAAGATCTTACTACTCGAAGATGCACTACTCGTCCAACCTTGCGGTTGGAAACTATCTACATTTTTCACGGGCTCTATCCTGATCGAATCTCAGCGCATACCTTTCAACCGGCAATGCCCAATCCGCAATTTGGCCAAAAGGGCCTCCTCTCGCCGAGATGGTCGCGAGGAGGTTGTCCAAGCTGTTAAGAACGGTATTATGGCCCGGAGCTTATTTTCTTGAAGTGACGATCAAGTATCCCACCATAATGACACAAGCCTCTTACAAACAACCCCACTAATGTCAGACGATGGGACACAAAGGGAGGCTGGCCGAGGTAGGAGGACTGCAGCCTGGGCAGCAGCACCAGCAGCCTCATACCCAGGCACTCCTACATGGCCTGGAACCCACATAAAGCTGACAGGAGAGCCATCATCAGCAAAAGAATGGAGAGACTGCTGGATCCGTTGCACCAAGGGATGGACCGGATATGGCACCAAGGGATGGACCGGATATGGAGCTCCAAGGCTCTGAAGAGCAGTGAGTGAATCGGGGCAGAGTAGCCTACATACGGAGAATGGCGGTGGCGGCGGACATGCTGAACGGCCTGAGGGGGAGCAAAAAGCTCGGCCGTAAAGCTGGAACACTGGTCGAGGAGCCGGTATTTAAAGGTGACGTCCCCGACGACAAAGGCACAGCTGACACCATCTTCAGTTTTGGAGCCATCAGTGTAAATGGAGGTGTTACTGGCGAGTCGCGCACGAAGTTCGACAAACCGTCAGCAATACACTGCATCCGGAGTACCCTCCTTCGGGAGGGATACAGATAGGAGGGGGGCGTGGGGTGAGCACACCGCTCTCCCGGTCACAAGGTGGTATTCTTGACAGGAGCCCCTACTATTCGGTCAAGTAGCGCATGTCGGTCTGGATGGTCACCCATCCAAGTGCCGATCACGTCCGACAGCGCTTAACTTCGGAGGTCTCACGGGAACCGGTGTAGCCACTGCGGAAAGGCTACGATACCACAGGGTATCGATATTTTCGGTTATATAAAAATGACTACAAATAAATACAAGTTCACAGCAATACTTAAATATTCAGAATCTACACATCTGAATTAATGATGAAGCATTTTACTTAAAATTCTGTAAGATAACGTATTAATTTTTTAAAGATGCGCCAAAGACAGGAGTACACCGATGTGACAGAACTCGTCGGATGTCGTACCTCCTAACAACGTGTCGGACCTCCTTTTGGTCGATGTTTTACACCGACTCTGCGTGGCATGGACTCAATTAGTCGTTGGAAGTCTCTTGCAAAGAAGGGCAGCACGTTTTGTATTATAGCGAAACAGGGGAGAGAGTGTCACTGAAATGATACAGGATTTGGGCTCGACATCATTAAAACAAAGGCGTTTCTCGTTGCGACGGAATCTTCTCACGACATTCCTATCACCAACTTTTTCCTCCGAATGCGAAAATATTTTTTTCACGCCGATTTACATAGGGAGAAACGATCACCACGATAAAATATGGGAAATCAGAGCTCGTACGGAAAGACATACGTGTTCCTTCTTTCCGCGCGCTATATGTGATTGGAATAACAGAGAATTGTGAAGGTGGTTCGATGAACCCTCTTCCAGGCACTTAAACGTGATTTTCAGAGTACCCATGTTGGTGTAGATGTAGATTGAGCTTTAATGCCTCTATAGGCGTCGATAATTGCGAAAGTGTTGCGGGTGCAGGCTTTTGTGCACGAACTGAGCTCTCGATTACGTCCCATAAATATTCAGTGGGTGGTTAGATCATTCGCTCGAATTATCCAAATCATCTTCAAACCGATCGGAAACAGTTGTGCCCCAGTGACACGGTTCACTGTCATCCATAAAAATTCCATCGTTGTTTGGGAACGTGAAGGTCATGAATGGCATCAAATGGTGTGCAGGTAGCCGAACATAACCAGTTGTAATCAATGATCGGCTCAGTTCGACCAAAGGACACAGTCTGTTCCATGCAAACACAGCCCACTTCTTCACGGAGCGACCACCAGCTTGCACAGTGCCTTGTTGACAACTTGGTTCCGTGGGATCTGCGCCACACTTGGACCCTACCACTAGCTCTTACCAAATGGAATCAGGCAACGGTTTTCAGTTGTCTCGAGCGCAACCGATATGGTCACTAAATACTCAGCATTGATGGGCCACCTTACACACTACAGCACTAAGAATCAAATTATAGTTCAAACCTTCATTTTCATTGTTGAAGCGTTGTTCAAGTTTTCAGTCTTAATAAAATACGACGCTCTGGTAAATTTTGATATTATTGAATGGTCTCGACATCTTAATAAAAAGTTTAAAGAACTCAGAAGTTTTGTACTCTTAGCACGTAGGTTGTGGAAACTTCGTACCTCTCCTCCTCGCACAGGCGTCTGGTGTGAATTTTAAAATCTTCCTGACGAAATGAACATTCAAAGAAGTTTCAGACTTGCAGTCGGTCGTTGTTTACTACACTCTCCCATTCAACGACTAGGCATCCTATGGTCTACTTAAACTAACTTTACTTTGGAGGTATGTGAACGATACGTTTACGGAGGTTTCATATCACCTTAACTCCATTCACAGGAATATTCAATTCAGTTTATCGTAGGCTCACTCGCACGGATTTTACAGTCGCGATCATCCCTTCGCAAGCTGTGAATTGAAACACTTGCACAAAGAATTTATACAGTCTCGCATCCAGATATTTTGCCTCAAGAACTCGCCCACCTTGAACCGATGTTCGTAGAAAACAGGTATTCTACCTAGCAAATTGACAGCGTGCTATCAGTTGAAACAAAATACTGGAAGTGCATAGAGAGGAGAGCACGCCGGCAAAATCCCTATTTTTTCTTCCCATTGTTGACAATATTTCATTCAAGGTTGGCTGGCTCTGAGCACTATGAGACTTAACATCTTAGGCCATCAGTCCCCTAGAACTTAGAACTATTTAAACCTAAGTAACCTAAATACATCACACACATCCATTCCCGACTCAGGATTCGAACCTGCAACCGTAGCAGTCCCGCAGTTCCGGACTGCAGCGCCTAGACCCGCAGGGCCACCGCGGCCGGCCCATTCAAGATTCCCAGAATCCTTTGGAAATTTCAGGCTTCAGCGGTTCTCCCCTCATCATTTAGGATTTCAGACCTTTTCGGATCATTTGAGGACGTTTTTTCACTACTGAAGGCTGGAATTTACGAAATACCCTGCCAGTGTGGTACGGCGTAAGTAGACCACAACACGCGCACCGTGGAAGAATCCTGCAACGAACATCAAACGCTGCAGTCACATTCGCAACCAACCAAGTCAACTGTTGCTGAATATTGTACCTCAACCGGACCATCTACATCTACATCCACATTGATACTCCGCAAGCCACCTGACGGTGCGTGGCTGAGGGTACCTCGAGTACCTCTATCGGTTCTCCCTTGTATTCCAGCCTTGTATTGTTCGTGGAAAGAAGGATTGTCGGTATGCCTCTGTGTGGGCTCTAATCTCCCTGATTTTATCCTCGTGGCCTCTTCGCGAGATATGCGTAGGAGGGAGCAATATACTGCTTGACTCTTCAGTGAAGATATGTTCTCGAAACTTCAACAAAAGCCCGTACCGAGCTACTGAGCGTCTCTCTTGCAGAGTCTTCCAGTGGAGTTTACCTATCATCTCCGTAAAGTTTTTACTAAATGATCCTGTAACGAAGCGCGCTGCCCTCCGTTGGATCTTCTCTATCTATTCTATCGACCCTATCTGGTACGGATACCACACCAGTGAGAAGTATTCAAGCAGTGGGCGAACAAGAGTACTGTAACCTACTTCCTTTGTTTTCGGACTGCATTTCCTTACGATTCTTCCAATGAATCTGTCTGGCATCTGCTTTACAGACGAATTAATTTTATATGGTCATTCCATCACACCTAATGGGTACTCCCAGATAATTTATGGAATTAACTGCTTCCAGTTGCTGACCTGCAAAATTGTAGCTAAATGGTAAGGGATCTTTCTTTCTGTGTATTCGCAGCACATTACACTTGTCTACATTGAGATTCAATTACCATTCCCTGCACCATGAATCAATTCGCTGCAGATCCTCCTGCAGTTCAGTACAATTTTCCATTGTTAGAACCTCTCGATATACCACAGAATCATCCGCAAAAAGCCTCAGTGAACTTCCGATGTCATCCACAAGGTCATTTATGTATATTGTGAATAGCAGCGATCCTACAACACTCCCCTGCGGCACAACTGAAATCACTCTTACTTCGGAAGACTTCTCTCCATTGAGAATGACATGCTGCGTTCTGTTATCTAGGAACTCTTCAAACCAATCACACAGATGGTCTGATAGTCTATATTCTCTTACTTTCCATGGAGCATGACAAAGTTTTTACCACATAATATTTTTGGTTTTCAGTTATGAAAGAATTCGTGGAGATTTCGTAAGGCGAAATATATGATGAACCGCGGTAGCGGCTATCAATTGGATGAGACTTGAAACCTCATTATTTTCACGAGATGCTCCAGTGGAGACGAGGGAGTGCGCCTTTGACCACTGCGAACGACAACCCTGAGAATAGCCGAGTTCCGCAGTGGACACTGCCCGCCGGGTATTGAAGTCAGTCGGACAAGACTATCTTCTACAGCTAGTTAGACATATGTACCGCATGGTGCGTGGCGGCGGAGGGTACCTCGTACCACCACTAATTAATTCTTTTCCTGATCCACTCGCAACTAGACCGAGGGAATAAATGGCTACTTGTATGCCTCCCAATGATCGCTAACTTCCCATATTTATTCCTATCTTAGTGGTCCTTATGCGAAATTTTCGTTAGCAGCAGTGGAATACTTCTGCAGTCATCTTCAAATGCCGGTTATCTGCAACTTCTCGATACTGTTCCGCGAAAAGGACATCGTCTTCCCTCCACGGATTCCCATTTCACTTCACGAAGCATCTCTGTAACACTTGCGTGTTGATGGTGCCTACTGGTATCAAACCTAGCAGTTCGCCTCTGAATGGCTTCGATGCTTTCCTTTAATGCGGCCTACTGGAAATCCCAAACACTTCAGCAGTGCTCCAGACCGAGCCGCACAAGTGTTCTCTACGCGATCCCATTACACATGAGCTAGACCTCCCTAGAATTCTGCCAGTAAATCCACCATCCGTCTCTCCTACTATCGTCCTTACGTCCTCGTCCCACTTTATATCGCTTAGCACAGTTACACCCAGATACTTAACGGACCTGACTGCGTCATGCAGCCCACTACTAATGGTGTATTCGGACTTTACGGGATTGTTTTTTACTCATCTGCATTGATCTACATTTCTCTACATTTAGCCCTACCTGCCATTCATCACACCAACTAGAAATTTTGTCTAAGACATCTTACATCCTCCTACAGTCACACACAACGACATCTTACCGTACACCACAGTACCATCAGGAAACAGCAGCGAATTGCTGCTCACTCTGTCCGTCAGATCATTTACGTATGTAGAGAACACCAGTGGTCCTATCAAACTTCCCTGAGCACTCCTGACCACAGCCTGCTCTGTCACTAACACTCGCCGTGGAAGATAACGAACTGGATCCTATTACTTACGAAGTCTTAACGCAAACGTGGAATACACAAACTGCGTTAGTAAATAGCGGAACGGGGGAAGTACACATCACTGCTACATGGCTAATCTGAAACTGACTGGCAGTGCCCAATTGGAATATCGTGAAATGTAGGAAACGACGACCGGATCCAAGCCCGAAACTTCTTTGAGTACTTCTCCGAGAAAGTTTTAAAATTCATACTTGAAGTATGACAAGTGCACTATATGATCAAAAGTATCCAGACATTTCCAAAACATTCGTTTTTCATATTACGTGCGTTGTGCTGCCGCCTACTGACAAGTACTCCATATCAGCAACGTCGGCAGTGCTTTTTCTTGTGTACATTAATGATCTCTCATCAGTTACACTGCCAGAAGCAGGGTTCGTTTTGTTTGCAGATGACAAGTATTGCAATAAATAGTATGTCGAGTGTAGTTCTAGAAAGATGTGCTAATGATATTTGCATGGATATTAATAAGTGGTTTAAAGCCAACTCATTGACATTAAACTTTGAAAAGACTCACTACATGCAATTCAGAACCTGTAAGAGCTTTCCACCCAGCATATGCATAAAGTACGAAGAAGAGCAGATAGAAGAGGTTGACAGTCTTAAATTCCTGGGATTACAACTTGATAATAAATTCAGTTGGGAGGAGCGCACCACAGAACTGCAGAAACGCCGTAACAAATCTGTATTTGCAATTCGAGTGTTGGCACACATAGGCGACATAAAAATGAAGAAGCTTGCATACTTTTCCTACTTTCATTCCGTAATGTCATATGGTATAATATTTTGGAGTAACTCTTCAAGTCAAACTAAAGTTTTCAGAGTCCAAAAGCGTGTAATACGTATTATTTGTGGAGAAAACTCACGGACGTCTTGTAGAAACCTCTTCAAAGAACTGGGTATACTAACTACTGCCTCTCAGTATATTTACTCCTTAATGAAATTAGTCCTAAATAATATATCTCTTCTTCCAAGAAACAGCTCAGTTCATACATACAATACCAGGAACAAAAATAATCTGCACAAGGACTTACAAGCACTTACTTTAGTTCAAAAAGGGGTCCACTACTCAGGAACACTCATCTTCAATAATTTGCCAGCAAACATAAAAAATTTAGTTACTAGTGGCCAACTCCTTCTACTCCGTTGATGAATTTTTTAATAGAAACAAATGATGTGTTGCATATATTTATACTATTAGTATAGTTGTTTCAGCTTTATATAAGGAGACATGTTCCACATCCACGAGGATCTCCTCAACACGGATCTCTGGAACAAAAAACTAATCTACATCTCTAATCTGATTAGACATCGTGAGAGAGCAGAATGGGGCGCTCCGCGAAACTCACGGACTTCGAACGTGGTCTCGTGATTGGGTGTCACTTGTGTCATACGCCTATACGTGAGATTTCCACACTCCTAAACATCTCTAGGTCCACTGTTTCCCATGTCATAGTGGAGTGGAAACGTGAAGGGACACGTACAGCACAAAAGCGTAAAGGACGACACTGTCCGTTGACTGACAGAGACGGCCGACTGTTGAAGAGGGTCGTAATGTGTAATAGGCAGACATCTATCCAGACCCTCACACAAGAATTCCAAACTGCATCAGGGTCCCTGCAAGTACTATGACAGTTTTGTGGAAGGTGAGAAAACTAGCATTCCATGCTCGAGCGTCTGCTCATAAGCCACACATCACGCCAGTAAATGCCAAACGACGCCTCGCTTGGTGTAAGGCGCGTAAACATTGGACGATTGAACAGTGGAAAAACGTTGTGTGGAATGACGAATCGCGGTACACAATGTGGGGATCCGATGGCAGGGTGTGGGTATGGCGAACGTCCGGTGAATGTCATCTGCCAGTGTGTGTAGTGCCAACAGTAAAATTCAGAGGCTGTGGTGCTATGGTGTGCTCGTGTTTTTCATAGAGGGGTCTTGCACCCCTTGTTGCTTTCCGTAGCACTATCACAGCAGGAATTAACAGACTTTGTGCTCGGAATGGTAGTTCGGGCTAGATTAATGGGACATTCCATTTTGGAAATCGTTGGGGAATTCAATATTCCGAGATCCACTGTGTCAAGAGTGTGCCGAGAATACCAAATGTCAGACATTGCCTCTCCCCATGGAGGCTTTCACTTCATGACCGAGAGCAGTGCCTTTTGCTTAGAGTGGTCGGTGCTAGTAAACAAGCAACTCTGGGTGACATAACCACAGAAATCAGTGTGGGACGTCCGAGGAACGTATCCGTTAGGGCAGTGCGGCGAAATCTGGCGTTAATGGGCGGCGGCAGCAGACGACCCACGCGAGTGACAGCACGACGTCGCCTGCAGTGCCTGTCCTGGGCTCGTGACCGTAATGTTTAGACCTTAGACTGCTGGAAAAGCGAGGCCTGTGCAGACGAGCCGCGATTTAAGTTGGCGAGAGTTGACGGTAGCTTTGGAGTGTCACGCAGACACTACGAAGCCATGGACCTCAGTTGTCAACAAGACACTGTGCAAGTTGATGGTGGCTCCATAACGACGTGGGCTATGTTTTCATGGAGTGGACTGGGTCCATTGGTTCAGCTGAACTGATCATTGAGTGAAAATGGTTGTGTTTGTCTGCTCGGAGACCGTAAGCCGCCTTCATAGACTTCATGTCCCCAAACAATGATATCATGTCACCAGACCATAACTGTTTGCGATTGGTTTGAAGAGAATTCTGGACAGTTCGAGAGGATGCTTTGGCCAGCCAGATCGCCCTACATACACTACTGGCCATTAAAATTCTCCACCACGAAGACGACGTGCTACAGACACGAAATTTAACCGACAGGAAGAAGATGCTGTGATATGGAAATCATTAGCTTTTCAGAGCATTCACACAAGGTTGGCGCCGGTTGCGACACCTACAACGTGCAGACATGAGGAAAGTTTCCAACCGATTTCTCATACACAAACAGCAGTTGACCAGCGTTGCCTGGTGAAACGTTGTTGTGATGCCTCGTGTAAAGAAGAGAAATGCGTACCATCACGTTTCCGACTTTGATAAAGGTCGGATTGTAGCCTATTGCGATTGCGGTTTATCGTATCGCGACATTGCTGCTCCTGTTGGTCGAGATCCAATGACTGTTAGCAGAATATAGAATCGGTGGGTTCAGGAGGGTAATACGGAACGCCGTGCTGGATCCCAACGGCCTCGTATCACTAGCAGTCGAGATGACAGGCATCTTATCCGCATGGCTGTAACGGGTCATGCAGCCACGTCTCGATCCCCGAGTCAACAGATGGGGACGTTTCCAAGACAACAACCATCTGCACGAACAGTTCGACGATGTTTGCAGCAGCATGGACTATCAGCTCGGAGACCACGGCTGCGCTTACCCTTGACGCTGCATCACAGACAGGAGTGCCTACGATGGTGTACTCAACGACGAACCTGGGTGCACGAGTGCCAAAACGTCATTTTTTTCGGATGAATCCAGGTTCTGTTTACAGCATCATGATAGTCGCATCCGTGTTTGGCGACATCACGGTGAACGCATATTGGAAGCGTGTATTTGTCATCGCCATACTGGCGTTACACCCGGCGTGATGGTATTGGGGTGCCACTAGTTACACGTCTCGGTCACCTCTTGTTCGCATTGACGGCACTTTGAACAGTGGACGTTACATTTCAGATGTGTTGCGACCCGTGGTTCTACCCTTCATTCGACCCCTGCGAAACCCCACATATCAGCAGGATAATGCACGACCGCATGTTGCAGGTCTTGTACGGGGCTTTCTCGATACAGAAAATGTTCGACTGATGCTTTGGTCAGCACATTATGCAGATGTCTCACCAATTGAAAACGTCTGGTAAATGGTGGCGGAGCAACTGGCTCGTCACAACACACCAGTCACTACTCTTGATGAACTGTGGTACCGTGTTGAAGCTGAATGGGCAGCTGTACCTGTACACGCCATCCATGCTCTGTTTAACTCAATGCCCAGGCGTATCGAGGCCGTTATTACGGCCAGAGGTGGTTGTTCTGGGTACTGATTTCTCAGTATCTGTGCACCCAAATTGCGTGAAAATGTAATAACATGTCAGTTCTAGTATAATACATTTGTCCAATGAATACCCTTTTATCATCTTCTTTTCTTCTTGGTGTGCCAATTTTAATGGCCAGTAGTGTAGATTCCATCGAAAATTTATGGGACAAGATCGGGAGATCAGTTCGCGCAAAAAATCATGCACCGCCAACACTTTCTTCAATTATGGACGGCTATAGAGGCAGCATGCCTGGATGTTTCTGCAGGGAAGTTCCGACGACTTGTTGAGTCCCTGCCACGATGGACGGATATTAGGATGTATGCAATGACTTTTTTGCCGCGTGGTCTTAGACGCCTTGCCACGGTTCGCGCGGCTTCCCCCGTCTGAGGTTCGAGTCCTTCCTCAGGCGCGCGTGCGCGGGAGTGTGTGTGTGTGTGTGTGTGTGTGTGTGTGTGTGTGTGTGTGTGTGTGTGTGTGTGTGTGTGTGTGTGTGTATTGTACTTAGCATAATCTAGTTTAAGTTAGATCAAGTAGCGTGTAAGCCTAGGGACCGATGACCTCAGCAGTTTGGTCCCATAGGAACTTACCTCAAATTTCCAAAGACTTTTGACATGTCAGTGTCTATCTTGTTGTTCAAGGCTGTCGTTATACAGTGCACCGCTGCAATGGCTCTCAGCACTATCGGACTTAACTTCTGAGGTCATCAGTCCCCTACAACTTAGAACTACTTAAACCTAACTAACTAGAAGCAGTTAATTCCATAAATTATCTGGGAGTACTCATTAGGAGTGATTTAAAATGGAATGATCATATAAAGTTGATCGTCGGTAAAGCAGATGCCAGACTGAGATTCATTGGAAGAATCCTAAGGAAATGCAATCCGACAACAAAGGAAGTAGGTTACAGTACGCTTGTTCGCCCACTGCTTGAATACTGCTCAGCAGTGTGGGATCCGTACCAGACAGGGTTGATAGAAGAGATAGAGAAGATCCAACGGAGAGCAGCGCGCTTCGTTACAGGATCATTTAGTAATCGCGAAAGCTTTACGGAGATGATAGATAAACTCCAGTGAAAGGCTCTGCAGGAGAGACGCTCAGTAGCTCGGTACGGGCTTTTGTTAAAGTTTCGAGAACATACCTTCACCGAAGAGTCAAGCAGTATATTGCTCCCTCTTACGTATATCTCGCGAAGAGACCATGAGGATAAAATCAGAGAGATTAGAGCCCACACAGAAGCATACCGACAATCCTCCTTTCCACGTACAATACGAGACTGGAATAGAAGGGAGAACCGATAGAGGTACTCAGGGTACTCTCCGCCACACACCGTCAGGTGGCTTGCGGAGTATGGATGTAGATGTAGATGTAGAACCTAAGGACAACACATATATCCATGCCCGAGGTAGGATTCGAACCTGCGATCGTAGCGGTCGCGCGGTGCCAGACTGCAGCGCCTAGAACCGCTCGGCCACTATGGCCGGCCACCACTGCATTGGTACAGGTGGTTGAGAGTGATTGTTAGAGCTTCTGTGTTCCTGTTTAAAGGCTGAGGCTTTGCCAGGTAAACAGAGCGAGATCATCGGCTTGATACATTCTACATTGATTCTTTGCGATGTCTCGAACGTTCCGGCCTACAAAGAAAGGCGCTCACACGGAACCCCCGAGGTAAGCCATTGTTCAGAGCCGGTGTACTATCAATGCTACAGATTCGCAGTGCGTGAAAACGACGAACTCACCCGCGTTTGTGAATGAAAGCCATTTCGCTGGCATCGAGCCAAACGCGGCGTGAGTCAGCCCGGCATTGTCTTTGCAGAGCAATGCATCACGGCAGGGAGCCCGGAGACTGCAGGCGATGAGAGTGGCGTTGACAGGAGGCGGTGACAGGACGGAGGGGCTGGGGGCGGAGAGGGGGGCGTGTCTACCATAGGGGGGGGGGGGGGGGCTGCCGGGAGAGGTCCGACATCGGCAGATCCGATGCCAGGAAGCGGCGAGTGGAGGGGTGGGTTACAGTGTATGACTCACCGCGATACGGCCCGTGTACGCTTCACAAGTGAAAAGCAATATCTCCCCCTGGAGCACACTGGCGGCGTTCCAGACGTGGCAGCTCCATTTATTTGTCCTCCATTTGACATAAAACTCTTGAAGGACGCACGTTCGCAAGACAAGCAACATTAGTTAATTCACGGAGTGTCAATAGCGTAGTAGGCTCGTTAGTGCAGGCGCGACTCTCAAAATACAGCAAAACAAGTATTTCGATTCTAACACTTTTTAAACATAACATACTCCAGAAATCAGAAGAGTGGCTAAACGTGCACTCCAGAACAAGTGTCTCGTAATGAGAAAAACCGATAAACATCGAGTCTAGAAAGAACATTACTTCAGTAATTGTTAAAAGTGTGTCTCGCTGTGGATGCAACTGCTGGGTAGGAAGTGGAAAATATGAGTAGCAGCTAAAAGCGACGGAAATGTGGATACGAAACGGAGACAGGTGAACGATATAGCCGTGCTGTCTGAGGCACTGCAGTCATGGACTGTGCGGCTAGTCCCGGCGGAAGTTCCGATTCCTCAAAAAATGGTTCAAATGGCTCTAAGCACTATGCGACTTAACTGCTGAGGCCATCAGTCCCCTAGACCTTAGAACTACTTCAACCTAACTAACCTGAGGACATCACACACATCCATGTAGGATTCGAACCTACGACCGCAGCGGTAGCGCGGTTCCAGACTGAAGGCGCCTAGAACCGCTCGGCCACACCGGCCGGCTGATAAGGTAAGGATATATGGTGATTCTCCAAAGAATTGGCGAGGAAAGGACTCCACGGGAAACACTGCCAAGGATGATTCATACACAGGGAATAACTTCGATGGTGTAAGAGGGAGCTGTAGAGGATAAAAACTGTAGAGAAAGACATAGATTGGAATATGTCCAGCAAATAATTGAGGATGTAGGTTACAGGTACTGCTGCGAGATGAAGAGGTTGGCAAGGAAGAGGAATTTGTGGCGGTGCGCATCAAATAACTGGAAATGAAGTCCCGTGCTTCTCGACAGAGCAAAGGGAAACGATGCGGAAGACCCTCACCGCCGTACTAGGCAAGGTCCTAATGGAGGTGGTTTGCTGTTGGCTTCCTCCGACCGTAATACGGATGAATAATGGTGATGAAGACGACGCAACAACACCCAATCAACTCGGGGCAGTGAAAATCCCTTACCCGGGAATCGAACCCGGGACCCCGTGCAGGGGAAGCGAGAACGCTACCGTGAGACCACAAGCTACGGACATCAAATAGCTAAAAAAAAGGCAATCTTTTCATGAACTAGAAATCTGTAAGGCTAATACTTTTAGCCATATACTGAGTCAAAACAAACGGATAGGGATTTATTTAGATGGTTAAAAATGCCCGATGAGGCCCAGAACTCATTAAAATACAAAATTTATCAAGTGATTAAAATCGTAGCCGAAACGCTGGCTTCAACAGTCACAGTTGAATGGCGCGGTACCATAGCCAGAAAACTTACAGGTTAACTGACTCCGGTCTCGCAGGACTACCAGTTATACGATAAAGTTGATTGAGAACCCGAAGAAAGTGGTTGTAGTAATACCTTTCAAAACACAATGATACTACATTATTTACGCGGAAAGGTGCTGCAATGAACATTCTACAGAGGTCGACTGTGGCTTCTCTGCTTCTTTTGGTGTGTGCAAATTAGCGCCTATTCATCGGAACTAATGGCACAACTACTTTATTCCTATCTTTTCTAACTTTAGACTTATTTTCTTGTTGCAATATAAAATTTATTTACGTTCGAAATGTGTATCGATTTCATATTGAAGGCACCTATAGCGGAGTTTTTGTTTTTTAAGTTACTCTTTCCTCTATCCTGCCAAAAACCCGCGTTTCCTCTTATCTAGTAACAGGCTACAGACCACATTTTCACTATAATTTTGAAAAATCAGCTACTATTTACAACGAGATCTTTTAGTTTGTAGATTTTGTTCTTAGTTCCACGTCAGTGAAAAGATGTGTAACAGTTCAGTCCTGCTCCTACGAGAATTTCATATTTATTCTACGACAATTGTGAATGTAGGATAAATCTGAAACTCTCGTCATGGCCACAGTGAAGTGTTTCACAATTAGCTGAGGAAGAAAAGCAGTATGAACACTTCACGGTAAATGATAACAGCCGAACAGTTGCAGGATAAAGATTTATTAAAATCCTTGACCACGGTTTCGGTATATCTAAATATACCTTCATCAGAAGTAAAATACACTAAAATCACATCCTGCAGTGGAAATACACAAAACAATTGTGCCAAAGGCGTCGGCACAATTGTTTTATGTATCTCCACTGCAGGATGTGATTTTAGTGTATTTTACTTCTGATGAAGGTATATTTAGATATACCGAAACCGTGGTCAAGGATTTTAATAAATCTTTATCCTGCAACTGTTCGGCTGTTATCATTTACCGCGAACAATTTCAAGAGTGCCTGTTTCAGCCATGTTTAAAATCTTAAAGTACGAACACTACTACACTAAAAGATCTCTACGGAGAAAGGCGCAAATTTTTCAAAATTGGCGTGCAAATGCACCTTTAAACCTACGATGAAGAAAGTCACGAAGGAAGAGTAACTCGAAAAATCCCCTGAAGATGTGTTTAATGTAAAAGGCGAAACGCACTAGGGACGCAAGTAAATACAGGGTGTTTATAAATGGGTATCGGGGTTTTAAGCTTAAAATTATTATATTAAACTTACAGATACGTAAAATGAAAGAACAGCTCAAACAATTTTACCAAGGACCTAATAAAAGTTCAATGTGAGCACCATTTGCCAGACGGCACACATCACGTCTATAGCCGAGTTCTTCCCAAATGTTAAGTGTGTCTTGAAGCAACAGCTGCTTCAAGCCGGTTTCTTAATTCAGGGAGGTCTGCTGGCAGCGGAGGCACGAACACACGATCCATGATGAACCCCGAAAGGAGAAAATCGCGTGGCGTTAGGTCGTGTGAAAGTGTAGGCCATGCAAAACAAGCCCTGTCATTGGGCCCCTTGCGGCCTATCAGCGCTTGGGTACAGTGAAGTTCAACCAGTCGCGTACTTCGCTATGCCAGAGAGGGGGTGCACCATCTTGCTGGAAAAAGTTCTCTGGCTCATCATCTTCCAACTGAGGGAAGAGCCATTGCTCTGGTATCAAGGCAAGAAGTGCCAGTTACAGAAGGTTCACAAAAAGAAGGGCACATGAAGTTTCCGCCAGGATATGGCAAGAAAACATTGCGGGTTGCGCATGCGCACTGGTGCCAAACAACGGCTTGAGTTGCTCTTTCATTTGACGTATCATTTATAACTATAAATTTAATGTAATAAATATTATAAAGCGTTAAAATCCCGATATTCATTTATAAACACCCTGTATTATATTGGAGCAAGAAAATACGTGTGTAGTTGCGAAAGAAAAGGTTAAAGATTTGCTTCTGCTCCGGGTCTACGCCAAGTTTAGATGCCCGAATTCACTATAACTGAGTGCCCGACCAGGAGCCAGCTTTTATTTTTATTTTGTAAATCCCCGACGTTTTCTGCGATGTTAACGAATAAGATGGAAACAGACTGCCCAAGTACAGGAACGTACGCTGAAGGCGCGGCAGTGGATGCTGTCGCAGCCCGGCTGGCATCTCGCACGAGGCAGCTGCGTCCGCTCAAATCTCGGCCAGCGCGGGCGCCTTGGAGCACCCTCGAGATTCATCCGAAATTTATAAGCGGCCGTCCCGTGTGTCCGCAGCCAGCCACAAGAGGGCGAGTCTCGGCAGCCTGCCCGGGCTGGCAAGCCGAAAGTCAGGCCAGAGGGCAACCAAACGTCCCACACCCTGAGACACGTCACTCTGCGGACACTTATCTACAGGCCGTCCCACGTGTTTACACTACGGGCCATAAAACTGCTACACCAAGAAGAAATGCAGACGATAAACGGGTATTCGTTGAACAAATATATTATACTAGAACTGACATGTGATTACATTTTGACGCAATTTGGGTGCATAGATCCTGAGAAATCAGTACCCAGAAGAACCACCTCTGGCCGTAATAACGGCCTTGATACGCCTGGGCATTCAGTCAAACAGAGCTTGGATGGCGTGTACAGGTACAGCTGCCCATGGTGCTTCAACACGATAGCACAGTTCATCAAGAGTAGTGACTGGCGTATTGTGACGAGCCAGTTGCTCGGCCACCATTGACCAGACGTTTTCAATTGGTGAGAGATTTGGAGAATGTGCTGGCCAGGGCAGCAGTCGAACATTTTCTGTATCCAGAAAGGCCCATACAGGACCTGCAACATGCGGTCGTGCATTATTCTGCTGAAATGTAGGGTTTCGCAGTGATCGAATAAAGGGTAGAAACATGGGTCGTAACACTTCTGAAATGTAACGTCCCGTCAATGAGAACAAGAGGTGACCGAGACGTGTAACCAGTGGTACCCCATACCATCATCACGCTAGCTAATACGCCAGTATGGCGATGACGAATACATGCTTCCAATGGGCGTTCACCGCGATGTCCCGAAACACGCATGCGACCATCATGATGCTGTAAACAGAGCCTGGATTCATCCGAAAAAATGACGTTTTGCCATTCGTGCACCCAGGTTCGTCGTTGAGTACACCATCGCAGGCGCTCCTGTCTGTAATGCAGCGTCGAGGGTAACCACAGCCATGGTCTCCGAGCTGATGGTCCATGCTGCAAACTTTGTCTAACTGTTCGTGCAGATGGTTGTTGTCTTGCAAACGTCCCCATCTGCCGTGGCCAGCACTTTCTTACGCCAGTCACTACTCTTGATGAACTGTGCTATCGTGTTGAAGCACCATGGGCAGCTGTACCTGTACACGCCATCCAAGCTCTGTCCCACTCAATGCCCAGGCGTATCAAGGCAGTTATTACGGCCAGAGGTGGTTGTTCTGGGTACTAATTTCTCAGGATCTATGCACCCAAATTGCGTGAAAATGTCATCACATGTCAGTTCTAGTATAATATATTTGTCCAATGAATATGCGTTTATCATCAGCACTACTTCTTGGTGTAGCAATTTTAATGTCCAGTAGTGTAGGTTGCTGGTCGCGTGAGATTACGCACTCACCGGCTACTTGAAACACACAACACGCTGTGGCCTATGAAGGCTGTACTATGCTATGGTGTACGTTCATTTGGGCTCTCACGGACGTGACAGCTGAGGTCAGTGTGGATAATAGTGTGAACTTGCTGGATTTCTTCATAGCTGATGTCTTCTCCGACGTTCCAAAATTGGATGAACAGGTTGCCAAGCAAAGTGGCCAAGATGTATTGGGTCATCTGTGTGTAGGTTGGTTGGCAGATTTGGGGGAGGGGATCAAGGAAGAGGTCATCGGTCTAGGGAAGGATGGGGAACTAAGTCGGCGGTGCCCTTTCAAAGGAACCATCCCGGCGTTTGCCTGAAGCGATTAGGGAAACTGCAGAGAACCTAAATCGGGGTGGCCGGACGCGCGTTTGAATTGTCGTCCTCCCGAATATGAGTCCAGTGTGCCAACATCTGTCTATAGCGGAATGTTACCGCCGTCGGGAAATAAGAAACTGCCCGCTCTGATGCACAAAAGTAGTCATTTTTCCTATATTCCACCCGTATACCGCAAGTCTCTAGAGGAACGGAAGGTTCCAAATGATTGGAAAAGAGCACAGGTAGTCCCAGTCTTCAAGAAGGGTCGTCGAGCAGATGCGCAAAGCTATAGGCCTATATCTCTGACGTCGATCTGTTGTAGAATTTTAGAACATGTTTTTTGCTCGAGTATCATGTCGATTTTGGATACCCAGGATCTACTCTGGAGGAATCAACATGGATTCAGGAAACAGCGATCGTGTGAGACCCAACTCGCTGTATTTGTTCATGAGACCCAGAAAATATTAGATACAGGCTCCAAGGTAGACGCCATTTTCCTTGACTTCCGGAAAGCGTTCGATACAGTTCCGCACTGTCGCCTGATAAAGTAAGAGCCTACGGAATATCAGACCAGCTGTGTGGTTGAATTGAAGAGTTTTTAGCAAACAGAATACAGCATGTTGTTATCAATGAAGAGACGTCTACAGACGTTAAAGTAACCTCTGGCGTGCCACAGGGGAGTGTTATGGAACCATTGCTTTTCACTATATATATATATATATATATATATATATATATATATATATATATATATATATATATAACCTAGTAGATAGTGTCGGAAGTTCATGCGGCTTTTCGTGGATGATGCTGTAGTATACAGAGAAGTTGCAGCATTAGAAAATTGTAGCGAAATGCAGGAATATCTGCAGCGGATAGGCACTTGGTGCAGGGAGTGGCAACTGACCCTTAACATAGACAAATGTAATGTATAGCGAATACATAGAAAGAAGGATCCTTCATTGTATGATTATACGATAGCGAACAGACACTGGTAGCAGTTACTTCTGTTAAATATCTGGGAGTATGCGTGCGGAACGATTTGAAGTGGAATGATCATATAAAATTAATTGTTGGTAAGGCGGGTGCCAGGTTGAGATTCTCCCAAGAGTTCTTAGAAAATGTAGTCCATCAACAAAGGAGGTGGCTTACAAAACACTCGTTCGACCTATGCTTGAGTATTGCTCATGAGTGTGGGATCCGTACCAGGTCGGGTTGACGGAGGAGATACAGAAGATCCAAAGAAGCACCGCGCGTTTCGTCACAGGGTTATTTGGTAAGCGTAGTAGCGTTACGGAGATGTTTAGCAAACTCAAGTGGCAGACACTGCCAGAGAGGCGCTCTGCGTCGCGGTGTAGCTTGCTCGCCAGGTCTCGAGAGGGTGCGTTTCTGGATGAGGTAACTAATATATTGCTTCCCCCTACTTATACATCCCGAGGAGATCACAAATGTAAAATTAGAGACATTCGAGCGCGCACTGAGGCTTTCCGGCAGTCGTTCTTCCCGCGAACCATACGCGACTGGAACAGGAAAGGGAGCTAATGACAGTGGCACGTAAAGTGCCCTCCGCCACACACCGTGAAGCGTCCTTATTGTACGGTACAAGCTGTCGCATGCTTTACACTGTGTCACGAAGCATGTAAAGACGTTTTTATAGACAGAGTTAAAATGCAAACGTAGCAGCTGTTAAAGTTCCATCGTCTCAAGTGGGCGTTGGGAAATCGTATAACGCTCCTCTGAGAAGAGACCTAGTGGAGCCGGTTCCTCGTAACTGCTACTTTCCCCATGGGAGTAGAAGACAGCTTCTTTAAGCGCGTGAGCTAGCGGCGAGGCAAGAATTTTCCTACTTGTCTTCTCTGCACAAAGACAGACTGCGAAAAAATAAGCAAAATAAAGTACTGTGACTCGAGGCTCGCTACAGTCTGCCAGCACAATACGAGAAGCCTTTTCTGAGATGAACAGCCCCTTTATCTCAAGGTGGTCTCTGCGGCAGCACTCCGCAGCTGCAC
Source organism: Schistocerca gregaria (assembly GCF_023897955.1). Classification (NCBI taxonomy): domain Eukaryota; kingdom Metazoa; phylum Arthropoda; class Insecta; order Orthoptera; family Acrididae; genus Schistocerca; species Schistocerca gregaria. The sequence goes on from NC_064922.1 coordinate 937,101,868, forward strand.
GCAGTCCTATTGTTGGAGGACCGAGAGAAGTCGGCTCACGGAGCTTTTCGCTTTTCTACATTCCGGGCGGTTCTCACACGTACGACAGGCGAGCGCTGCAAACACATTATATTGTAGCCAAAACGAGCATCGTCAGCTTCCCTCCCTACTGGTAAACATTCACCATCGGTACAAGGCGTTTCCATGTTGTTTGTGATCAAGCTGTAGAAACAAACTGACGGAGATAAGTATAGAAGACACATGTCGAGCATCTTGTTCTGGATGTGAATGATTTGACGCACATAAAAAATTTCGAGAAATTTATTATGCTTGTTCCCCGCTGAACTATTTCTGAATACGACCAAAGTAAGCAGGTGTTGACAGATGTGAAAATTACCGAACTATCAGTTTAATAAGCCACGGCTGCAAAAGAGTTCGTGTTAAACTCTTTACAGACGAATGGAAAAACTGGTAAAAGCCGACCTCGGGGAAGATCAGTTTGGCAATGCTGACCCTACGACTTATCTTAGAAAACAGATAAGGAAAGGCAAACCTAAATTTCTAGCATTTCTTGACTTAGATAAAGCTTTTGACAATGTTGGCTAGAACACACACTTTCAAATTCTGAAGCTGGCAGGGGTAAAATACAGGGAGCGAAAGGCTATTTACAATTTGTACAGAAACCAGATTGCAGTTAGACGAGTCGAGGGGCATGAAAGGGAAGCAGTGGTTGGGAAGGGAGTGAGACAGGGTTGTAGCCCATCCCCGATGTTGTTCAATCTGTATATTGAGCAAGCAGTAAAGGAAACAAAAGAAAAATTCGGAGTAAGAATTAAAATTCGTGGAGAAGAAATAAAAACTTTGAGGTTCGTTGATGACACTAATTCTGTCAGAGACAGCAAAGGACTTGGAAGAGCAGTTGAACGGAATGGATAGTGTCTTGAAGGGAGGATATACGATGAACATCAAAAAAAGCAAAACGAGGATAATGGAAATAGTCAAATTAAATCGGGTGATGTTGAGGGTATTAGATTAGAAAAAGAAACGCTTAAAGTAGTAAATGAGTTTTGCTGTTTGGGGAGCAAAATAACTGATAATGGTCGAAGTAGAGCGGATATAAAATGTAGACTGGCAATGGCAAGGAAAGAATTTCTGAAGAAGAGAGATTTGTCAGCAACGAGTATAGGTTTCAGTGTCAGGAAGCCGTTTCTGAAAGTATTTGTATGGAGTGTAGCCAGGTATGGAAGTGAAACGTGGACGATAAATAGTTTAGACAAGAAGAGAATAGAAGCTTTCGAAATGTGGTGCTACAGAAGAATGCTGAAGATTATATGGGTAGATCACATAACTAATGAGGAGGTATTGAACAGAATTGGGGAGAAGAGGAGTTTGTGGCACAACTTGACAAGAAGAAGGGATCGGTTGGTAGGACATGTCCTGACGCATTAAGGGATCACCAATTTAGTATTGGAGGTCAGCGTGGAGGGTAAAAATCGTAGAGGGAGACCAAGATTGTAAGTCAGAATTATTAACCTTTCTCCTCAGAATCTAGCTCCCTTCATCGCCTGTAGCATTCTACACATCTAATCCACAAGATTAACTGCAACTATCACGATCTGCCCTCCCCAAACTTTTTTAAACTCTGATTAATTAATTTGCTGTTTTTCTGATACTGTTCTCCTATATGTACCACACATTTTCTATTGGACTTATGCCTGGTGACCAAAGAAGACCTAGGCGACGAGCTCCATTATGAAACTACCATTGCTGTTTTATGTTTTGGGTGCATATCTCGTTCGACTAAAAAGTTCCTCTGAATTTAAACCTTCTGCTTATTTTCAATAAATTATTTCGCAGAATGTGTACGAAATTGCCTGCATACGAGTGGTGTTTGAAATGTCCGTGCAAAAATAGAAACTATTTACATGTTTGGGGTAAACCTTTTTTATTTTTCGACGCAGTCTCCTTTTAGACTTATACACTTCGTCCAACGCTGTTATAATTTGTTGATCCCTTCTGAATAATAGGAATTTCCCAAGTCTGCAAAAGAGCTATTAGTTGCTGCAATCCCCTCTTCGTTTGAATAAAATCTTTATCCACTAGCCATTTATTCAAATTGGGGAATAAATAGTAGTCCGAGGGAGGAAAGAGTGGAGAATAGGGGAGGAGGAGGGATGTAAAACGAGTTGCAATCCTATTTCCATTAATTTTGTGACCACAATCGCTGACGTGTGTGCTGGTGTATTGTCGTGCTGAGAAAGGACGTTTTTGTGGTCCAAACGCCAGTGTTTTTCTTGCATCTCGGTTTTCAAACGGTCCAATAACGATCAATAACATCCACCTGTAATAGTTTTACCCTTTTCCAGATAGTCGATGAGGATTATCCGTTGCAAATCCCAAAAGACAGTCGCCATAACCTTTCCGGCTGAAGGAACGGTCTTCGCCTTTTTTGGTGCAGATTCTCCCTTGGTAAGCCGTTGTTTAGATTGTTGTTTGGTCTCAGGAGTATAGTAATGTATCCATGTTTTATGCACAGTGACGAAACGACGCTTAAAGTCCTGCAGATTCGTCCTGAACAGCTGCAAACCATCCTTCGAACACTACACACGATTCAGTTTTTGGTCAAGCGAGAGCAATCGCGGAACCCATCTTGCGGATAGCTTTCTCATGTCCAAATGTTTGTGTAAAATATTATGTACCCGTTCATTCGAGGTGCCCACAGCACTACCAATCTCACGCACCTTAACTCTTCTGTCATCCATCACCATATCATGGATTTTATCAATGATTTATGGAGGCGCAACCTCCACAGGGCGTCCAGAACGTTCAGCATCACTTGTGCCCATATGGCCACTCCGAAAATTTTGAAACCACTTGTAATATGATCTAATCAAAGGTGCAGAGTCAGCGTAATGTTTATCACGCTTCTCCTTAGTCTTATGACGAGTTTTACCTTTCATAAAGTAATGTTTAATCACCACACGAAATTCATTTTCGCCCATTTTTTGGCAATCACTCGACTTCCTTGATTCACACAAGCACAAAGACATAGACCAATATGGGTGAAACCTTGTGTGAGGTCTTTCCAAAGATGCTACTAACTAAACGTGACCTCGATATGCGCCTGCAGTGCCATCTCTCGGACTTTGCACGGACTTTTCAAACGCACCTTGTATAATATCTCATCAATAACGACTGCTTTTTAAACGTTAGTAAGTTTCGATGGTTTGCGAAATGGAAATGACTGTGAAAATCCGATGAAGCTTTGAACAGCATGTGTGTTGGGTAGAGTCTCTTATATGCCTGTCGATCGTGTTGCTCTTTCGAGTTCGGAGAACACGGAGAGCAAGTGAATATGTCAACAACAATAGTGTCTCCCACCAACTCTGGGTGCCTGCTGCGAGGTTTCGCCTGATTTCATGCAACCCACATAACGTGGCTGTCATGCATTCCCTCCTTCGTGACAATCCTCGGTCGCACACTGCACGGCAACGAGGACGCCCCTGCAGCGTTTTCGATGGGAAGTGTCTGATCACCAACCATACGGCCCAGACTTGACTCCCTTGATGATAGTTGGCACTATTTAACTTCCGAGCCTGGTATAATCACCCGAGACCCACTGCCGGTCAAGCAGAGTGCCGAAACACGTTTGGACATTAAAGAAGGAGACCAGGAAGTAGGAATAGCTTTGGAGCGACTGTATGCAAAGCAGTGTATCGTGCAAGTTGTGAGTGACGCATAGTCTTCTGATTGTAAATGGTGAAGTTGTGTACGGCACGGTGAATGGCTGGCCGCCGGACGGCCGTGCGGCGGCAGGCGCTTCGCAGGCTCCTGGAGCGGTCTACCGGCCGCTGCACGATCCCGCTCAGCTGCTGGGAGCACGGCGGCGCGGACCGCTCGCCGTATTGATCGCGGAGCAGCGGCCGCTCCCGCCGGGGTGCGCTGCCGCGACCTGCGCGTGCGCACTCTGCCGCGGGGGCGGCGGGGGCGGCTGTGGGCTCGCCCGGAAGAGACGGGGGGCCAGCCGGCGACCCCGCTGCCCGGCTGCCCGGCTGGCTTCTGCCTGTTGATTTACTGCCTCCCAGACGTACTGCCTGTTTCGAAGCCTTTGCATCGAACTTATAGGGGGTGACAGATCGCGCCACGTGGCACGACTTTTATTCGAGACAAAGTGTTCTGTGACGCTAAGACTGCTACTGCGACGACGAGATTTCACGCAAAGAACAGGCTGCGCTAACCAGATGAGCTACGTACTACCGGGTGATCAAAAAAAAAAAAAAAAAAAAAAAATTCAGTATAAATCTCAAAACTGAATAAATCACAGAAAAATGTAGATAGAGAGGTACAAATTGACACACATGCTTACAAGGGAACCTCCCCATCGCAGCCCCCTCAGATTTAGTTATAAGTTGGCACAGTGGATAGGCCTTGAAAAACTGAACACAGATCAATCGAGGAAACAGGAAGAAGATGTGTGCAACTATGAAAAAAATATGTAAAATGTACCAACTGAGTAATGCATGTGCAAGACAGTCAACATCAAGGAGAACGTGAGCTCAGGAGTGCCGTGGTACCGTGGTTAGCGTGAGCAGCTGCGGAACGAGAGGTCCTGGGTTGAAGTCTTCTCTCGAGTAAATAGTTTACTGTAATAAGTTTAGCGTCTGTGTTTTGCGACCGCACCGCAAAACCGTGCGACTTGTAGCCGAAAGGACGTGCCTCTCCAATGGGAACCGAAAACGTTTGATCGCAAGGCCATAGGTCAACTGATTCCTCCACAGGAAAACACGTCTGATATATTCTATACGGCACTGGTGACGGCATGTGCGTCACATGACAGAAATATGTTGTCGACCCACTTAACTTGTACACTTGGCGAATGGGTAAAGAGATTCTTCTACCTTGCTCGATACTACAGCACAGTTACCTCGCATCGGACGGACAGATAATAATTGTCTGAAAATAGAAAATTGAACTTTTCACTCGAGGAAAGACTTGAACCAAGGACCTCTCGCTCCGCAGCTGCTCACCATAACCACGGGACCAGTGCCCTCCTGAGCTCAGAATAACCTTAATGTTCCATATCTTGCGCAAAGACTACTCAGTTTGTATATTTTGCTTATTTTTTTCATAGTTCCACACAACTTCTTCCTGTTTTCTCGATAGATCTGTGTTCAGTTTTTGAAGGCCTATCCACTGTGCCAACTTATAACTAAATCTGAGGGGGGTGCGATGGGGAGGTTCCCTTGTTAGAATGACATGGGGTTTTATTAGAACCAAAAAATACAAAAGTTCAAAAAATGTCAGACAGATGGCGCTTCATCTGATCAGAATAGCAATAATTAGCATAAAAAAGTAAGACAAAGCAAAGATAATGTTCTTTAGAGGAAATGCTCAATATGTCCACCATCATTCCTCAACAATAGCTGTAGTCGGGGAATAATGTTGTGAACAGCACTGTAAAGCATGCCCGGAGTTCTGGTGGGGCATTGGCGTCGGATGTTGGTTTTCAGCATCCCTAGAGAAGACTGACGATCACGATACACTCGCGACTTCAGGTAACCCCAAAGCCACTAATCGCACGAACTGAGGTCTGGGGATCTGGGAGGCCAAGCATGACGAAAGTGGCGGATGAGCATACGATCATCACCAAACGACGAGCGCAAGAGATCTTTCACGCGTATAGCAATACGGCGTGGTTTTTTTTGGTTCTAATAAAACCCCATGTCATTCCAAGCATGTGTCTCAATTTTTACCTCTCTATCTACATTATTCCGTGGTTTATTAAGTTTTCAAATTTATGCGGAATTTTTGATCACCCGGTACATAACCCAGTAAGCTGACAGTTATTTTCAACAAGAAAACCTGACGAGTCAATGTCTCTGAGCGGAAAAAGATATTTTAGAAGCGAATCTGGAAGTTTAATTTTGCTGGGTCTACCGCCGTTCATACGGAGCAGGTGACTAGATAGTGGAAGACATATACTAAGGTGAAATTTAAATCATGCGACAGCGATATGTATACTACTGGCCACTAAAATTGCTACACAACGAAGATGACGTGCTACAGACGCGAAATTTGACTGACAAGAAGAAAATGCTGTCATATGCAAATGAGTAGCTTTTCAGAACATTCACGCAAGGTTGGCACCGGTGGCGAAACCTACAACGTGCTGACATGAGGAAAGTTTCCAACCGATTTCTCATACACAAACAGCAGTTGACCGGCGTTGCCTGGTGAAACGTTGTGATGCCTCGTGTAAGGAGGAGAAATGCGTACCATCACGTTTCCGACTCCCATAAAGGTCCGATTGTAGCCTATCGCGATTGCGGTTTATCGTATCGCGACATTGCTGCTCGCGTTTCTCGAGATCCGATGACTGTTAGCGGAATATGGAATCGGTGGGTTCAGTAGGGTAAACGGAACGCTGTGCTGGATCCCAACGACCTCTTATCACTAGCAGTCGAGATGACAGGCATCTTATCCGCATGGCTGTAATGGATCGTGCAGCCACGTCTCGAGCCCTCAGTCAACAGATGGGGACTTTTGCAAGACAACAATAATCTGCACGAACAGTTCGACGACGTTTGCAGCAGCAATGACTATCAGCTCGGAGACCATGGCTGCGGTTACCCTTGACGCTGCATCAGAGACAGTAGCGCCTGCGATGGTGTACTCGACGACGAACCTGGGTGCACGAATGGCAAAACGTCATTTTTTCGGATGACTCCAGGTTCTGTTTACAGCATCACGATGGTCGCATCCGTGTTTTTCGTCATCGCCATACTGGCGTATCACCCGGCGTGATGGTATGGGGTGCCACTGGTTACACGTCTCGGTCACCTCTTGTTCGCACTGACTGCACTTTGAACAGTGGACGTTACACTTTAGATGTGTTACGACCCGTGGCTCTACCCTTCATTCGATCCCTGCCGAAACCCTACATTTCAGCAGGATAATGGACGACCGCATGTTGCAGGTGCTGTACGGGCCTCTCTGGATACAGAAAATGTTCGACTGCTGCCCTGGCCAGCACTTTCTCCAGATCTCTCACCAATTGAAAACGTCTGGTAAATGGTGGCGGAGCAACTGGCTCGTCACAACACACCAGTCACTACTCTTGATGAACTGTGGTTTCGTGTTGAAGCTGCATTGGCAGCTGTACCTGTACACGCCATCCAAGCTCTGTTTGACTGAATACCCAGGCGTATCAAGGCCGTTATTACGGTTAGAGGTGGTTGTTCTGGGTACTGATTTCTCAGGATCTATGTACCCAAATTGCGTCAAAATGTAATCACATGTCAGCTCTAGTATAATATATTTGTCCAATGAATACCCGTTTATCATCTGTATGTCTTCTTGGTGTACCAATTTTAATGGCCAGTAGTGTATATAGAGGTATAAATATAGACAGGTATAAATATAGACAGGTATAAATATAGACAGGTATAAATATAGACAGGTATAAATATAGACAGGTATAAATATAGACAGGTATAAATATAGACAGGTATAAATATAGACAGGTATAAATATAGACAGGTATAAAGGGGCAGTGCGTTGGCGGAGCTGTCACTTGTACTCAGGTGATTCATGAGAAATTGTTTCCGACGTGGTTATGGTCGCACGGCAAGAGTTGACAGGCTTTCATCACGGAATTGAATATTCCGTGGTCGACAGTGCCAAGACTGTCCCGAGAATACCACGTTTCAGGTTTAACCTCTCACCACGGGCAATGAACTGGCCGACGGCGATCACTTAACGACCGCGAGCAGTGACGTTTGCGTAGACTTGTCAGTGCTGACAGACAAGCAACACTGCGTCAAATAACAGCAGAAACCAACGTGGGATGTGCGACGAACGTATTCGTCAGGATTAGTGGGCTGTGGCAGCAGACGAGCGACGCGAGTGCCTTTGCTAACATGACGTCATCACCTACAGTCCCTCTTCTGGGCTCGTTGTCATATCGGTTGGCCCCTAGACGAATGGAAAACCCTGTCCTGGCCAGATGAGTCCCCACGTCAGTTGGTAAGCGCTGATGGTAGGCCTGGAGCGTGGCGCAGCCTCCACGAAGCCATGGACTCAAGTTGTCAACAACGCACTGTCCCTACTGGCGGCTCCTTTATGGTGGACCGTGGGTATATGTAATGGATTGGCTCCTATGAATGTTCGGATACTTTGGGAGCATTTGCTGCCATTCACGGGCTTCTTGTTGCCAAACGAGGACGGAATTGTTATGGATGACAATGCGCCATGTCACCAGGCAACAAGCGTCCGCGATTGGTTTGAACAACATTCTGGACAACTCGAGCGAATGATTTGGCCGTCCAGCTCGCCCGTCGTGAATCGCATCGAACATTTATGGGGCGTAATCGAGAGCTGCACAGCCCGGGCAGGAGGAGGCCCGACACGATACTAGGAGGTATGCCGCGGCTTGGCTCCTCATCGTATGGGAAACACACACATACACTCCTGGAAATGGAAAAAAGAACACATTGACACCGGTGTGTCAGACCCACCATACTTGCTCCGGACACTGCGAGAGGGCTGTACAAGCAATGATCACACGCACGGCACAGCGGACACACCAGGAACCGCGGTGTTGGCCGTCGAATGGCGCTAGCTGGGCAGCATTTGTGCACCGCCGCCGTCAGTGTCAGCCAGTTTGCCGTGGCATACCGAGCTCCATCGCAGTCTTTAACACTGGTAGCATGCCGCGACAGCGTGGACGTGAACCGTATGTGCAGTTGACGGACTTTGAGCGAGGGCGTATAGTGGGCATGCGGGAGGCCGGGTGGACGTACCGTCGAATTGCTCAACACGTGGGGCGTGAGGTCTCCACAGTACATCGATGTTGTCGCCAGTGGTCGGCGGAAGGTGCACGTGCCCGTCGACCTGGGACAGGACCGCAGCGACGCACGGATGCACGCCAAGACCGTAGGATCCTACGCAGTGCCGTAGGGGACCGCACCGCCACTTCCCAGCAAATTAGGGACACTGTTGCTCCTGGGGTATCGGCGAGGACCATTCGCAACCGTCACCATGAAGCTGGGCTACGGTCCCGCACACCGTTAGACCGTCTTCCGCTCACGCCCCAACATCGTGCAGCCCACCTCCAGTGGTGTCGCGACAGGCGTGAATGGTGGGACGAATGGAGACGTGTCGTCTTCAGCGATGAGAGTCGCTTCTGCCTTGGTGCCAATGATGGTCGTATCCGTGTTTGGTTCCGTGCAGGTGAGCGCCACAATCAGGACTGCATACGACCGAGGCACACAGGGCCAACACCCGGCATCATGGTGTGGGGAGCGATCTCCTACACTGGCCGTACACCTCTGGTGATCGTCGAGGGGACACTGAATAGTGCACGGTACATCCAAACCGTCATCGAACCCGTCGTTCTACCATTCCTAAACCGGCAAGGGAACTTACTGTTCCAACAGGACAATGCACGTCCGCATGTATCCCGTGCCACCCAACGTACTCTAGAAAGTGTAAGTCAACTACCCTGGCCAGCAAGATCTCCGGATCTGTCCCCCATTGAGCATGTTTGGGACTGGATGAAGAGTCGTCTCACGCGGTCTGCACGTCCAGCACGAACACTGGTCCAACTGAGGCGCCAGGTGCAAATGGCATGGCAAGCCGTTCCACAGGACTACATCCAGCATCTCTACGATCGTCTCCATGGGAGAATAGCAGCCTGCATTGCTGCGAAAGGTGGATATACACTGTACTAGTGCCGACATTGTGCATGCTCTGTTGCCTGTGTCTATAAGCCTGCGGTTCTGTCAGTGTGATCATGTGATGTATCTGACCCCAGGAATGTGTCAATAAAGTTTCCCCTCCCTGGGACAATGAATTCACGGTGTTCTTATTTCAATTTCCAGGAGTGTATATTCCGCGGAGTGTACGTGCTGATCACTAGGGACGTACCACTAGCTCGGGTTGGCGAGTCACGTGGAAGCAATTGGACCTTGTTCTTCTCGAAATACTTATCCTGGTATTTGTCTTAAGAGATTCATTAATAACCTAAATGCGGCGGGGTTTGAACCTCAGTCCTCCCAAACGGGAGTCGAATATAGGCTCGGATATTGTTAGATTTTGGGCACTCTATGCACTCACCAAGAATATTCTTAGTCCAGAAACGGGCGGTCAGACTGACTCGCGAGACGAGTATTCCGTCAATCATGTTTCTCGGAATTGTAGCCATGCCAATCCTACACATATAACTCACCATGGGATTTGTTGTTGACGCTATTGACTCTTTCAGAAGATAGGAACATTAATTTAGTGAATAATAATCGAAAAAACGATTAGCATTTGCATGCCGAATCCTTGAACATTGTACAGAAAGGTGTGCACTTTAGCAGGTTTTCTTTTCAGTAGGCTTCCAGTAGAAGTAAAAAGAAATTTGAGTGATAAACCATAAGTACTAAATAGAAGTTGAAAGCTTTCCTTGTGGCTTACATTGTCTATTCTGTTCGCTAGTTTCTCGGAATAGTTGAGAAATTTCCCCTGTAATGTGTTACCTAATCGTATAAGGGTTTTTAATTATTTAATTCTTCGTTTATAAATTTTACAATCAGTGTTTTGTATGCTATGTATTGAGTCGTTCCATCACCGAGTAGCTTGGTAGCACGGAACATAATAACAAAATGATTTCCGCCACTTACAATTCTGTTTCGGTCACGGAAGTAAATTGTTTTTAAAAAATCACTATTTCTTAAGACCGTAATACTGATTACTTTTAGAGACCACCTGTTTAAAGAAGGGCATAGTTGCAAGGTGAAACATGAAGTGTCACATCAATGAAGGAAGGCATATTAACTATTTTGAAATAATGGAAATTAATAAATAGATGCCCATCCACCCAAGCTTAGTACTCAACGACCAGTCAATACCTTTACTCGCCCCTTCTAACTGCAGATACTACTCATAATCCCATCCAGGCTATGTTTTAAATCACCCCTCTTTATTACATGCGCGATTTTCATTGATTTTAGTTCCTATAATTTTCCTCGTTATGTTAAAAAATTTTGCTTTGTACAATCACAACTTTTTACTTACCTGCTTAACATCACTAGTATATTTTATTTGTTTGTAATTTAGGATCTCTTAAAGACAAGATAATTATGTCCAGGCACATTTTTGGAATATGTCACCAAAGTTTGTTGTTCAGTTATTTTCTCCTATATACAGTTGTTGTAATTTGTCTATAGTTCATTAGTTAATGTGCCACTTATTTTTCTTAGTTAAATGATCTTACATCGCACTTACTTCGAAATAATCCCTATTGTCTTATTCGTAATTCTAACACAAACAATTTTCATTTCTGGAAATTGAGATACTTTGTAGATTCACTAGGTTAAAAGCTTTGATCCAACATAATTTCACTCCAAAGCATAGGTATCTTTGTACCTAATGATGGCGTAACAGCCTATAACTTGTTCGTGTAACAAATAATAAATATTGTAGATTATTACACCTGTGTTGTGTGTGTTTTATTCATAATGTTTAAAATATTCTACCAAGAACGAACTTAACAGTCAATCAGTATAAGTTATCATTAATTACATTCTTTTAAATTTCAAATACTAGAATTAACATGTGAGACAGTACGGTAGTCATAACTCGTAATATGAATGTACGAACATGTTTCTCAAGTAGTCCAGTCAGTACGTGTGTACTTTGTACCATGCATCTAAGACAGTAAAATTCAGAGATATATCCTGCAATAGATTAGAAAGTGCTTCCTTATTCACTTCATAACAATAAAGCAAGTAACTGATAGCGCAATAGTAACTATGTAATGGCCACTACACTGCAGTAGGATTTAACAGTATTATTTCTTTCTTATGTCAGACGTGACGCGGACCTTTATCAAGTGTGACTTCCTTTTAACTGTACGGTATCTGTTATATTGCATTTAGGAACTTTCGGGTAATTTAACATGTATCAATAATTACGGATTTCTGTAGTTGTATATATAAGTTTGGATGTAGCTGTATTGCATTGATGTACTGGTGGATATTGTGTGGTATGACTCCTGCAGTTTATAGTATAATTGGTATAATGTCAACTTTATCCTGATGCCACATATCCTAGACTTCCTCAGCCAGTTGGATGTATTTTCGATTTTTTCTCCTGTTTTCTTTTGTATATTTGTTGTATTGGGTATGGATATTTCGATTAGTTGTGTTAATTTCTTCTTTTTATTGGTGAGTATGATGTCAGGTTTGTTATGTGGTGTTGTTTTATCTGTTATAATGGTTCTGTTCCAGTATAATTTGTATTCATCATTCTCCAGTACATTTTGTGGTGCATACTTGTATGTGGGAACGTGTTGTTTTATAAGTTTATGTTGTAAGGCAAGCTGTTGATGTATTTTTTTTTGCTACATTGTCATGTCTTCTGGGGTATTCTGTATTTGCAAGTGTTGTACATCGGTTTGTGATGTGATCTACTGTTTCTATTTGTTGTTTGCAAAGTCTGCATTTATCTGTTGTGGTATTGGGATCTTTAATAATATGCTTGCTGTAATATCTGGTGTTTATTGTTTGATCCTGTATTGCAATCATGAATCCTTCCGTCTCACTGTATATATTGCCTTTTCTTAGCCATGTGTTGGATGCGTCTTGATTGATGTGTGGCTGTGTTAGATGATACGGGTGCTTGCCATGTAGTGTTTTCTTTTTTCAATTTACTTTCTTCGTATCTGTTGATGTTATGTGATCTAAAGGGTTGTAGAAGTGGTTATGAAATTGCAGTGGTGTATCCGATGTATTTATATGAGTGATTTCTTTGTGTATTTTACTAGTTTCTTTTCGTTCTAGAAAGAATTTTCTTAAATTGTCTACCTGTCCACAATGTAGGTTTTTTATGTCCATAAATCCCCTTGCTCCTTCCGTTCTGCTTAATGTGAGTCTTTTTGTTGCTGAATGTATGTGATGTATTCCATATTAGTGGCATTGTGATCTTTTAAGTGTATTGAGTGCTTCTAGGTCTGTGTTACTCCATTTCACTACTCCAAATGAGTAGGTCAATATTGGTATAGCATAAGTATTTATAGCTTTTGTTTTGTTTCTTGCTGTCAATTCTGTTTTCAGTATTTTTGTTAGTCCTTGCCTATATTTTTCTTTTAGTTCTTCTTTAATATTTGTATTATCTATTCCTATTTTTTGCCTGTATCCTAGATATTTATAGGCATCTGTTTTTTCCATCGCTTCTATGCAGTCGCTGTGGTTATCCAATACGTAACATTCTTGTTTAGTGTGTTTTGCCTTGACTATGCTATTTTTCTTACATTTGTCTGTTCCAAAAGCCATATTTCTATCATTGCTGAATGCTTCTGTTATCTTTAGTAATTGGTTGAGTTGTTGATTTGTTACTGCCAGTAGTTTCAGATCATCCATGTATAGCAGATGTGTGATTGTGTGTGGGTGTGTTCCAGTAACATTGCATCCATAATTTGTATTATTTAGCATGTCGGATAGTGGGTTCAGAGTAAGGCAGAACCAGAAAGGACTTAATGAGTCTCCTTGGTATATTCCACGGTTAATCTCTATTGGCTATGTTGTGATATTATTTGAATTTGTTTGGATATTAAGTTTGGTTTTCCAATTTTTCATTACTATGTTTAGGAACTGTATCAATTTAAGATCTACTTTGTATATTTCCAATATCTGTAGTAACCATGAGTGGAGTACACTATCAAAAGCTTTTCGGTAATCAATGTATGCGTAGTGTTGCGACCTTTGTTTAGTTTTAGCTTGATATGTCACCTCTGCATCTGTTATCAGTTGCTCTTTACATCCTCGTGCTCCTTTGCAACAGCCTTTTTGTTCTTCATTTATAATTTTGTTCTGTGTTGTATGTGTCATTAATTTCTGTGTAATGACTGAAGTCAATATTTTGTATATTGTTGGTAGGCATGTTATGGGGCGGTATTTAGCTGGGTTTGCTGTGTCTGCTTGATCTTTAGGTTTCATATAAGTTATTCCATGTTTAAGTGTATCAGGGAATGTGTATGGGTCTGCAATGTAAATGTTAAATAATTTAGTTAGATGTGAATGTGTTGAGGTGAACTACTTTAGCCAGAAATTTGCTATTTTATCTTTTCCAGGGGCTTTCCAATTGTGAGTAGAATTAATTGCTTTGGTGACTTCATGTTGCAAAATTATCACTTCAGGAATTTGTGGTATCATCTTGTATGTGTCTGTTTCTGCTTCTATCGACCGTGCATGCCTGTTATGTTGTACCAGGTTTGACCATATGTTGCTCCAGAAGTGTTCCATGTCTGTTATGTTTGGTGGATTGTCTATTTTAATGTGTGTGTTATCTATTGTCTGGTAAAATTTCTTTTGGTTTGTGTTGAATGTTTGGTTTTGTTTCCTTCTATTTTCGCTTTTTTTATGTCTTCTTAGTCGTTTGGCCAATGCTTGTAATTTCTGCTTCTTTTCATCTAATTGCTCTATAGCTTCTTGTTGTGAGATTTTACCTAACCTTTATCGTTTCTTGTCTGATATTTCTTTTCTTATAAAGTGTGTTAGCTGTCCAATGTCTTTTCTCAGTTTTTCTATTCTGATCTGTAGCCTGTGTTGCCATGCTGGTTTTGTGGGTTTCTTCTGTGTGTTGGTTGGTTGGTTCTGATCTCTGCCTAGTGTGTATATTTAGTGTAGTGAGTGCTTCTATATAAACCAGTAATTGTAACTGTTCCATAGTTGTGTTTTCATTTGTTTTGTTGTGTATGATTGTGTTGATAGTTTCCATTGTTGTTTCGAGTTGTGGGTTATTTGGCGGTCTATGCAAGAATGGTCTAATGTCTGTATTTGTCTCTTTGTATTCTATACATGTCAGCTGAAATTTTTCTTCTATATCTAACATGTGTGTCACTTCGTGTTCTATTTGTACTTGTTCTGGTGGCAGTCTTAAGATTTCGTTTTCCTCTGATTGTTTAATTGATGCGTGTTGTTCTTTGTTTGTTTGCTCTGGGATGTGAGAGTCCATTACTGTATTTTCTTCTTCTTCTTCTGATTGCACATTATTTTGTTCCATTATTTGTTGTACTTGTTGTTTGATGTTTTCTAATTCTGACTGGGGTAGCCTGTTATTTTTGATTATTACACAGATCTGATCAGCTAGTCGTTGTTCTGTTAAAATTTTTAATTCTGGGTATCTGGTAATAAATGTTGTGTATTCTTGTGATCTGTATCCAGTTGTGTTGGTTCCTAGGTTTGTTGCTTGGTAATAACAGAACATGAGGTGTCGATTAACTTCATCTGACCATCTCATCCTCTGCCTTTGTTTTTCTTCTAGGGTGGTTGCAGGAAGCATATCCTGCAAAACACCTCTATTTGGATTTAAATCATTTTCCAGTTGGCTAGCAGTGTCGTTACCAATGTGGGCGGGCATAGGGTTCAATCGTCGTCCCCGACCATGACGGCACTTGTCCGAGGCTTGTTTAGTTGTGTCCTGAACCAACTAATCACACTAAATGGGGGGGTTAGCCCTATTAGTGGTTTGCTCTTTTCGTCGCCTTTTACGACTGGCAGAACATACCGGAGGCCTATTCTTTTCCCGGGCCTCCACGGGGTTATTATTATTATTATTATTATTATTATTTAGTCTAGCGATCAGGTTTTTACAGACAGTAAGTATAGTGTACGCATTTTAACATGGTTCATTTTAAATGGGGGTGCACGGTGTGGATGAAGCAACTGTCGCTAGGGAGATGAGTCGTGTGGACGAAGTATGTTTTGTGACTAGTGTTTTCCATGTTGATAATTAGCTTTATTTTCTGAGGAGTAGTTTCATTTAGCAATCATGATGCACTGACATTATCATTCCCTAAGAAAGGTTGTTAAAAATTGACTCGCAGACTCATTGGTTCGTCATTTAATAAAACACTTACAAAACGAAAATATCATGTGTCTTTTTCATTATAAAAGTAAAAACGAACAAAAAATTTCTCTTTCGTTCGAGAGGCGCTAGTACTGATGATGGCAGGTGAGTGGGTGCTGCGTGGCGGTGGGGAGAACATAGGGGTGATGGTTTCAGAAATGTCGACAACCGCTGGTCTAAGAAGATATTGCTCACTGACAGATGCTTCAATGGGCACGATGAAAAGAGGAAGTTAGAGGGGGGGAGGGGGGAGGGGGGGAGGGGAGGAGGGGAAGAGGGGAAGAGGGGGAGAGAGAGAGAGAGAGAGAGAGAGAGAGAGAGAGAGAGAGAGAGAGAGAGAGAGAGAGAGATAAGGGGGGGGGGGAGAGCGATAACAGTTGACAGGTAAGGTCAAAGTGCAAAATAGTTATGTAATGACAAAAGTCGGGTGAGACAAATGGAGAAAGAAACAGTATTATTTAAAGACTTCTCTAACAGGCGGACCAGCGTGATGGCGTAAGCTTTGTCAGATGTTGATGGTAGTAAATGCGGAATCTAGCAATTACACACAAAACTAACTCTGATACAGACTTTTCTTATAAGTAAAGTGTATCAATGTAACCACTGCCTCCTACACAAACTTGTCTTATTTTCATGGCTTTTGCGGATTGGTATCTCCTCAGTTAATAAAACTTGATGAATGTTTCAGTGTTACAAAAAAACAGTCAAAAAGGTTTCCACTATTCAAGAACACACATTTTCAGTAAGTTCCCAGCAACCACAACATGTTTAATTGCTAATACAGTTTAGTTTAAGAGGAGCTCAGAGGATATACTTCTGTTTGGCTGAAGAAATGTTTAGTAGAAGAAATTTTTGTGTGTATTATTAATAATATTGGATAACGTGAGCGTTAAATAAAGTCTGACTTTAGTTCCGTAATGTTATCGAGTATCGTAAACTAATTTGTTTGATGATGCTTGGCTACAATAGCCTAAGATTTATCCAGTACACCTCACTTTATTATTCAGTTACTTGTTTGTTATTAGCTCTTAAATGAAAACACGTTACTCGATTCATCGACTTATTCATCTAGAACGTGCGTAAGAAACATTGGCACTCTTTTTTTTTGTTTTACGACATGTTTTAAATCGTGAAGGATCTCTCACTTTGAACCTATACAATAAATTGTATCTAATCTACCGTCGAAAAAGGGTTTCAAGTTAACTTCTTGGAGAACAAACTGACATCCTCAGAATTGTCCCGATAAATCCGAGCCTAGTATCTGCGTTCCCCAGCACTACGAGAAAGTTCACCACTAAATCGCCCCGTACAGATTTTTGTAGTTATTTGATGGTGATTTTTGGTTCTAGTATCTGACGACCCATAGCGTGGTCGGGTACTTACCCGCGTTGCAAGACATTTAGTTGTGTCTGCAGCAAGTTGCCAATGTTCGCACCAGGCACTCATCAAATGTGTGTTTCCCTACATTTGCTAACCTAAAGGAGACTTATTTCTGTATACAATTACGTGATCTGAGAAGAGCGTCGGAGCCCTAAAGGCATTATCAGCCGTGTGAATCTTATAAATCGTCTGTGCGGCTGGTTCCGGTAGAGATTCGAGCCCTCCGTCGGGCATGGGTGTGTGTGTTGTAGTGTCCCTTAAGCAATATTCACCATTATCGAGGTGAAACATAAATAAAAATGACTGTATGTGACTCAAAATGAATTGCAAACATCGATTTATCTGCGAAAGGTAAATAACACTAACTGTAAAAATATACAATATAGATCGATATATGAAGGAAAGACATTATTTTTAGTGTATGAGATTATAATGTGTAAGTAATTAAAAAAGCATTATCATCTTTGTAAGAGTATGAAACACAATGCAATGCTCATTCTTCTGTCTAGTCTGTTTTGCTCTGTTCGTTCTGGTGTCAGCTGGAATAAGGTACGAAGGCTATTGTGCTGCGCTAGCATTTGTTTCTGTCGTAACGTAATTGCAAATATTTAATAGTGTAAACTGTGTCCTAGTAAGAATATATTAGTATAAAGTGATTTCCGTGTTTTATTTCAAGAACCTACGCCACATTTATCTTATGAAAAGAATATTTAATGAAAATTATTTACCATGTTTCCAGCTGCTGCGGAGCAAGTAACAGTGATCTCTGACTGTTAACAATTAGCCGCCATTACGCGGTACATTTAAAAATATTTTTTCACAGCACAATATCTGATAGCCGGAGCGGAAGAAATTATGTAAAAATATTCAGTGAGATTAATTGAAGGAATCCAGTGAAATAATTTTATTAAAACTTGTCTATTTTCTGTGATAGTAATATGGAGCTGAGTAATACTACGCTATTGCATTTAGAGTAATTTGTAGGGAGCCTGGGGCTCGATGAAACCAGATATAATACGTAATTGGCAACCTACGAAATTCGTTATTTTGATTATGATATCTCTTTTCTATTTTTTTGAAAGCTAAAAGTGAAAACTAACTCCACTAAAAATCAGTAACAGATCACGATAAATCAAAGGACAAAGAAATTTACTAGGTGAGTGTTTTTTATAAATAAATAGTTACATTATTTTTTAAGAGATATAATAGTGTGTTTGTCCTTAGGATAATTGAGGTGAAGTACTGTGTAAGCTTAGGGACTCACGACCTTAGCCGTTACGTCACATAAGATTTCACACACATTTGAACATTTTTTGTAGTGCAGATAGGCTGCGCGTTTAGTTGTTCGAGGCGAGAATTAAAATTTTAGACTACTCATAGTAAAGGTGTTTATAAATGAATATCGGGGTTACACTTCATAGTATTTATTACATTAAACTTACAGTTATAAATGGTATGTCAAATGAAAGACGAACTCAAACAGTTTTACCAAGAACCTTATAAATGTTCAATGCCAAAACCATTTGTCAACGGTACACATCAAGTCTATAGCCGAGTTCTTTCCAAACGTCGACGGGGCTTGGTTTGCATGGCCTCCACGTTCACCCGATCTAACGCCACGCGATTTTTTCCTTTGGGCTTTCATCAAGGATCGTGTGTACGTGCCTCCGCTACAAGCAGACCTCCCTGAATTAAGAAACCGGATTGAACCAGCTGTTGCTACAATCACACACACTTATCAACGTTTGGGAAGGACTCGGCTATAGAGTTGATGTGTGCCGTGTGACAAATGGTGCTCACATTGAACATTTATAAGGTTCTTGGTAAAACTGTTTGAGTTGCTGTTTCACTTCACATACCATTTATAACTGTAAATTTAATATAATAAATATTATAAAGCGTTAAAACCCCGATATTAATTTATAAACACCGTGTATAACTAAGAGATAAAATGACAGTTCTTACGCCTCTACAGGTCACTTTCGATGGATCTAGCTGGGGGGCGAAGTTACAATATGGACTGCCCGATATTCCTTCGCACTTTCCAAATTTCAAAGAAATAAAGCTGAGGGCGTACCGTGAGTCGTATCTGCATTTCTTAATCGGTAAAGCACTTGCCCACCAGCTGCAAAGGTAATGGGTTCGGGTCACGGAAAAGTTTTATTCTGACAGACGTTGGTACTCTAAGTTGGAATAACAACAAAGCAGATTCAACCAACATAGTCTACGTAAAGAGGGCCGATAGTCATAAAATTTCAATTATCACCAAAGGGGGGTTACATAATTCATTTATTTGTTTGCTCGAAGAAATTTCGGACCTGTCAGCTACATTGCACGATATTTCAACTGGGCACCTGCCAGTCATCGTCAGGTGAGCCACAGAAGTATGGCGAACTAGTCTCCCGTTCCGCGATATGTAGTGTGCTGTGAGAATTCCACGCATGCGTCAAAATAAAGTTGACGAACGGACCACGCCATTAGAGGGCAGCGCCCTCGCTGCTAGAACTGCAGAACTCAGCGCTGCCGCTCGCTATGGCCGTCGGCACACACTGTCGTCTTCGATCTGACAAGGGAAACTCCCCAACGCACCCCCCTCAGATTTCGTTATTAGTTGGCACAATGGATAGGCCTTGAAAAATTGAACACAGGTCAATCGAGAAGACAGGAAGAAGTTGTGTGGAACTATGAAAAAATAAGCAAAATATACAAACTGAGTAGTCCATCCGCAAGATGTGGAACATGAAGGATAACGTGAGCTCAGCAGCGCCGTGGTCCCGTGGTTTGCGTGAGCAGCTGCGGAATGATAGGTCCTTGGTTCAAATCTTCACTCCAGTGAAAAGTTTAATTTTTTATTTTCAGATAATTATCAAAGTTCAGGCACTCACACATAATCAACTTCGCTCTCCAAAATTCCAGCAGGACATGTTCAGATTTGCTTGGACATATGCACTTGACGGTCTACACACGCAAAATTTGAAAACGATAACAACATATGTTTTGACAGAGCACAGGGAAAACTGTGCGGCTGTGAAACTGTTGAATTCATTTGTTGCAGGTTATGTGACAAACTCTTATGTTTTCATCACTTTTTGGGAGTGATTATCACATCAACAAGAAAACCTATGGGGAGAAGAGGAGTTTGTGGCACAACGTGACTAGAAGAAGGGATCGGTTGGTAGGACACGTTCTGAGGCATCAAGGGGTCACAAATTTAGTATTGGAGGGCAGAGTGGAGGGTAACAATCGTAGAGGGAGAGCAAGAGGTGAATACACTAAGCAGATTCAGAAGCATGTGGGCTGCAGTAGGTACTGGGAGATGAAGAAGCTTGCACAGGATAGAGTAGCATGCAGAGCTGCATCAAACCAGTCTCAGGACTGAAGACAACAACAACAACAACAACAACAACAACAACAACAAGAAAACCTAAATCGGGCAAGGTAGAAGAATATTTATACCCATTCGCCAAGTGTACAAGTTAGGTGGGTCGACAACATATTCCTGTCAAGTGACGCACATGCCGTCACCAGTGTCGTGTAGAATATATGAAACGTGTTTTCCTGTGGAGGAATCGGTTGATGTATGAGCTTGCGATCAAATTATTTCGGTTCCCATTGGAGAGGCACGACCTTTCGCCTACTAATCGCACGGTTTTGCGGTGCGATCGCAAAACACATACACTAACCTTATTACAGTGAACAGAGACCTCAATGAACGAACGGACAGATCATAACTTTGCGAAAATAAAGAAAGTAAACTTTTTCACTCGAGGGAAGACTTGAACCAAGGACCGCAGCTGCTCACGCTAACCACGGGACCACGGCGCTCCTGAGCTCACACTCTCCTTGATGTTACCTATCTTGCGCATGGACTACTCAGTTTGTATATTTTGATTATTTTTTTTCATAGTTCCCACAACTTCTTCCTCTTTTCACGATTGATGTGTTAAGTTTTTCGAGGCCTATCCACTGTGCCAACTTATAACTAAATCTGAGTGGGGTGCGACGGGAAGGTTCCCTTGTGAGCAAATCATGGAGATAATGTTATTCAATGCATTATCCAGCTGGTAGTCCCTGTCAGGGTTCACGAGATTTTGCGCCATGCGCATTTCCACAAATTCTTTAGTAATGGAGTCCCAAAAAGCCTCATCGGGATAGGTAATGCTAACGACATCTCCTGATAAGGTAATGGAAGTCTGTCAAGACGGGCGTCGGGGGAAGCTGTCCGAAAGTGCGCTTTCTGCTCCATTACAAGGTCCCAGATTATCCTGCACAGGACACAGGTACACGTGTTGCTACTCTGAGCTCTCAAACTTGGCCTCGTCCCTCGTATTCTCCTGAAATGGTACCCACTAACTAGTACTTTCCTCGGGCGAAGAAACAAGCATTTCCAGAATGACAACGTGGTGATTTCGGAGTGGATGTTTTCTGACCAGCCGACTGATTCATCATCAGGCAAAATCTATCGCATTGAAGGGTGTTATATATATATATATATATATATATATATATATATATATATATATATGTGTGTGTGTGTGTGTGTGTGTGTGTTTTACAAAAAGGTACGGCCAAACTTTCAGAAACATTCCTCACACACAGAGAAAGAAAATATGTTATGTGGACATGTGTCCGGAAACGCTTACTTTCCATGTTAGAGCTCATTTTATTACTTCTCTTCAAATCACATTAATCGTGGAATGGAAACACACAGCAACAGAACGTACCATCGTGACTTCACTTTCTTACAGGAAATGTTCAAAATGTCCTCCGTTAGCGAGGATACATGCACCCACCTTCCGTCGCATGGAATCCCTGATGTGCTGATGCAGCCCTGGAGAATGGCGTATTGTATCACAGCCGTCCACAATATGAGCACGAAGAGTCTCTAAATTTGGTACCGCGGTTGCGTAGACCAGAGCTTTCAAATGCCCCCATAAATGAAAGTCAAGAGGGTTGAGGTCAGGAGAGCGTGGAGGCCATGGAATTAGTCCGTCTCTACCAATCCATCGGTCACCGAATCTGTTGTTGAGAAGTGTACGAACACTTCGACTGAAATGTGCAGGAGCTCCATCGTGCATGAACCACATGTGTCGTACTTGTAAAGGCACATGTTCTAGCAGCACAGGTAGAACATCCCGTATGAAATCATGATAACGTGCTCTATACTGACGAAACTAAAATGAGCTCTAACATGGAAATTAAGAGTTTCCGGCTCATGTCCACATAACATCTTTTCTTTATTTATGTGTGAGGAATGTTTCCTGAAAGTTTGGCCGTAGCTTTTTGTAACACCCTGTATATCACCATGAAATTTTAACTGTGATGGGTTTTGTCCCTCTCTCTCATATATATATTTCGTGGTGATAATTAAAACTTTATGAAAACAGCTCTTATAAAATATTTCAGAAAGAAAGTTTTTGTTCCGAAGACTGCACAACCCACAACATCCGCTTCGTCACTGTGGGCGCGTGGGCGCGTTTTAGGAGGAGGTCGAAAGGTTGGCGGGGACTTGGGTCAAGAAAAAATAACATTTCCTTCGTTTGAATTGCAATAATTAAAACTAACATCAAAAACTGCCTTGTCTTATTACATCGCAGAAGCAGAGATAAAATAGCGACAGGTGTCGCAAGAGAAGTGCAGGTCGTTTCTTCGCTAGAAGTGAAGAGAGAAAAAGGAAGGTTGTTAGCAGAAGGGCGGAGTAGTTCAGAGGTCGCACCGGAAGAGGCTTGGCCAGCCAACTTGGGCTTAACGCGCCGCGGCGAGAGGCGCTAAGAGACTTGGCCGGTTGCCTAGCAACAGCGGTGGGGCTGCCGCGCCGTCGTGTTCATGTCGATACCTGTCGATAAAACGCAGCTCGCGCTGCGCGCCGGCCTCGTAAAGATACAAGTTGCTTCTGCTCTACGTGAAAAGGCGTCCCTTTCAAAAGCCATCGCTTTCGTTTCAATCACGTTCTACGCTATTGCTCCCGGATGGTTATGCAGCACGCACAACACGCGCGGCCGAGGAGTTGCCTACGTTTCAGGCGACATTTCCACGAAGCTGGCTGTTTTTATAGAAATTTGCAACGTGACAGCCGACTATAAAACAGAGTAAACTCGGCAAGAGCGTAGTCAGTAAACACAAACAAGGGTAAAACAGAGATGAACAGGCGAGCGGGTGAGCAGTACGATACATTCTCGCGTCAATGGTCGAAATTACAAGCAGTTTCGTGATGCGTCAAGGATTTCGTCAGTTAAATCCCGATTGGACAACCGGATACTAAAGACTACTTTGTCCCTCAAAGGCACTTACGTCGAGTTGTTAAAATGTTCAGCAGATTTAAAAATTTGAATGGCGCATCCCCGCAGTAAACAAGGCTGCTCATATGAATGCAGGTATTAACTTCCCTAAAACATGACTAAGTCAGGAAATAGTAGCAGAGAGGGAATGGGGCGACTGTTACCATAATAAGAGCATTCAATACGACGTACATTGACGCTCGTAAAAACAGGAAACCAAGAGTCTACGAAGAGGTTACTTTTTCTTGGATGAAATTCGTAACCATGAAACGTCTTTTGAGACATAATGGTCGCCTTGTGTAGCAGTTAGATGTTATTTATGGAAGCGATCGCAGGAATGTAAAACACACAGCTAATGGATGTGATGGTGACATGCACACATGTGAGATTTTTTAAAACTTTCACGTCTGCTGGAGGACAAAACGTTGCAGGTCACAGTTCGTAGTAATTGACGGAAAGTCACCGAGTAAAACAGAAGTGATTTCTGGCGTTCCCCAAGGTAGTGTTATAGGTTCTTTGCTGTTCCTTATCTACCCAATCGACCTTAAATAGGTCTCGCGGTTCTAGGCGCGCAGTCCGGAACCGCACGACTGCTACGGTCGCAGGTTCGAATCCTGCCTCGGGCATGGATGTTTGTGATGTCCTTAGGTTAGTTAGGTTTAAGTAGTTCTAAGTTCTAGGGGACTGATGACCACAGCAGTTGAGTCCCATAGTGCTCAGAGCCATTTGAACCATTTGACTTTAAATAACAAAAAGTGAGACATCATCCGCATGAGTGCTAAAAAGAATCCATTAAACTTCGGTTACACGATAAATCAGTCAAATATAAAGGCCGTAAATTCAACTAAATACCTAGGAATTAAAATTACGAAAAACGTAAATGGGAAGGAACACACAGAAAAAGTTGTGGGGGAAGTATATCCAAAGACTGCGTCTTATTGGCAGAACACTTAGAAAATGTAACAGACCTACTAAGGAGACTGCATACACTACGCCTGTCCGTCCTCTTTTTAGAATACTGCTGCGGGGTATGGGACCCTCTCCAGATAGAACTGACGGAGTACATCGAAAAAGTTCAAAGAAAGGAAGCACGTTTTGAATTAAAGTGGAATAGGGTGACAGAGTCTCAATGAAATAATACAGGATTTGGGGGTGGACATAAAACAAAGGCGTTTTTCGTTGCGCCGGGATCTTCTTACGAAATTCCAATCACCAACTTTCTCCACCGAATGCGAAAATATTTTGTTGACACGGAGCTGCCGGGCGCTGTGACCGAGCGGTTCTAGGCTCCGCAGTCTGTAACCACGCTGTTGCTGGTTCGAATCCTGCTTCGCGCATGGATATGTGTGATGTCCTTAGATTAGTTGGGTTTAAGTAGTTCTAAGTTCTAGGGGACTGATGACCTCAGATGTTAAGTCCCATAGTGCTTAGACCCATTTTTGACACGGAGCTACGTAGGGAGAAACGAATAAGGGAAATAAGAGCTCTTACGGAAAGCTTTAGGTGCTCATTCTTTTCGCGCGCTATACGGGTCCCTAATAATAGAAAATTGTGAAGGCGGTTCGATGAACGCTCTGGCAGGCACTTAAATGTGATTTTTCTGACTATCCATGTAGGTGTGGATGTAGAAGCCTACACATGAAGACAGCCAAATGGTTGACATTGCAGTGGTGGATTTTAGAATAAAAATTTGGGCTGTGTTGAGCTTCAGCTTAACCTTATTTTAATATTTTTTTAAAACTGTTGCTGATGGTTCCATCAATGCGAAATAATTACGAGCGTCCCAGATCACATTAGCGAATAGTCGACGACAGTGTCGTTAGCCAGATGATTTATAAGAAATTTGATTCTTTAAACAGATAGAGAACCATGTATGCCGAGGGCCTTTTGTGATTGAAACAATGTCGTACTAAAGAGCTAGTCTGCTCTATGGCGTCTAGGTATATGTTACCAGAGACGTTATTCTCTTGTGCACAACTTCAGTGCCAAGGAACAACGGTAGCTCTCTAAACAATAAATTAGAACAGGCTGCTGAAGAGCTTTGTTGGTTACACTTACGCGCCACTTCGCCCTCCACGGGGGAGCACGGTTGTCATTTTGGAGAACAACATTTCGCCGCCCCCGGACTGACAGTCGCGGCTCGCTCATGCCTCGGCGGCTGTGCCCGGCGGGAATCGAACCGGGGCCCGTCGCCCTGGGCGGCGTCGCCTCGCACCGCGGCGGATGTACTCCGATTCTCATTTCTGCCTTTTGCTTTTCAGCTGCGCTCCCTCTCAGTTACAGCACTCCCGTAATTATTCGGGGCTTTTCAATGCTTTACGTTTTTACTGGAGTGGCGTCCCTTCTGCTCAGATCCTAGAACAATAGCGGCGAAATTGCCATCGCCGTAGCGCCGTGGAGCCGGTGAACATTCACCGCCACCCTCTCCCTGCTGTGTCTCTCTCCCTCCCCCCCCCACGTTTTGTGTGCCTCGCTTGTCACGTGTCATTCAAAGTGCTATTACCGTGAAACGGACAGCAGTTGATCTGAATACCTGGACAACGGAAAGGAGTTTTCCGACGCACGTTTGATGCTCAGGGGCCAGCGGCATTCTCATAAAGTCGCAGACGCCAGTGGCTGAAGCAGCAGGTCCGGGGTTCGTACCTCACGCAGTAAGACGCGAAGCCTGTTAAGCGTGAATTAGCACTCAGGAGGATACTGGTTCAAATCCATGTCAGGCCATTCAGATTTAAGCCTGCCATCGTTTCTCTAGGCAAACGCCAGGAGGTTTAGTTCGAAGATTATTCTTCTTCTTCTTCTCATGGCCTTACAACTGTGTCTGGTATAGGAAGACAGGAAACGGAACAAGCACGTAAGGTCGGTAGGAGCGAAGGCGAATAGTCGAGTTCAGTTTATCAGGAGACTTTTAGGAAAGTGTCTCTCTTCTACAAAGGAAACAGTGTATAAGACTTTTGTACTACCCATTCTTGAGCAGTGCTCACGTCGGATTAAAAAAAGACAGCGAACCAATTCAGAAGCGCGCTGTTTGGTTTGCTACCAGTAGGTTCGATCAGCGCCGGAGTGTTACGGCCACGCTTCGTAAAGTCACAGTGGGAACCCCTGGAGTAAAGACGACGTTCTTTCCGCGGAACACTGTTGAGAAAGTTTAGAGAACAGGCATTTGAAGCCGACTGCAGACTGCAGACAGATTCTACTGACGCCAACGTATATTTCGCGTAAGGATCGAAAAGACAGGATAAGAGAAATTAGGTCTCGCACGCAGGAATATAGTCGTTTTGCCTTCGATCTATTTGCGAATGGTATTGGAAGGGGAATGACTAGCGGCGGTACATTGTACCCTCTGCCACACACCAAACGGTGGCATGTGAAGTATGTGTGTGGATGTAGAATTCTTTCTTCTTTTAGTGTTCAACCCTGAGGTTGGTTTGCAGCAGAGCGCCATTCCTCTCTTCAGTCTGCTTTCCTCTTCATTTCCACATATGTGTTACATCCAACGTCATTCATGATCTGTTGCATGTATGATATCCTTGGTCGCCCCCGCCGATTCCTTCCCTCAATAACTCCTTCTGCTATTGTTCCAATGATATTGTTGTGTCGTAGGATGTGCCCTACAAGTTTGTCTCTTCTTGTTTGGATGTGCCTCCACAGAGATCTGGTTTCCTGTACTCTTCTAAGCACCTCTTCATTTGTTACTTTGTCTGTCCAGCTGATCTTCATCATCCTTCTATAGCACCACATCTCCAGGGCCTCTAGCCGTCTTCTCTCTGCTCTTCCAACTGTCCAAGTTTCACATCCATATAGGGCCACACTCCAAACGAAACCTTTCATGATGCGTTTCCTTATTTTCAGACTGATGTTGTTGCTGGTGAGTAAGTTCCTTCTCCGATTAAATGCAATTTTGAATGAATAGAAGTCGTTATAGAGGTCGGCAACCAAACCAATGAAGCACTTACACACGATTGACTGGATAGCACTTCATTTATCGGCATTAGATTAAAAGTTTCAGCGGACTCCCATTATTAAACCTATCGTAAGATAAAAAAGGAATAAATGAAAGACATATTTTTTCACATATTATCAAGAAAGCACACAAACGACAACTACAGTGTGTACAGCTACAAAACACTCAAAGAAATACAAGAGGAATAATCAGTACAGCTGCCAAGTTCGTGCCATGGCTCTTGAGTCGAGACCAGAAAGCCTTCGCCTCGCAATCTGTGAAGAGCTTTTGGATCGCACAAATGAGAACGAGATGATCCTTAAGTTACGCTGGGTGATCAGGCGTGGGTTATGATGTTGAGATCAAGGTTCAATTTTCACAATGGGTAGGGAAAGGTTCTCAAAGACAAAAGAAAGCTCGTCAGGTCAGGTCAAATTTCGAAACTCTGAAGGATTAGTCCGTCTTGAATTCGCGCCACAGGACAAACTGTTAATCGATGATGCTATCGGGACGTGTTGCGACGCCTGCGAGAAAATGTGAGAAGGAAACGGCCTAAAATGTGGAGAGACAATTCATGGCTCTTGCGTCACATTCATCCCTGTTGGTACGCGGCTACTGCACGAAAAACGAAATCACTGTGCTGCCTCATCCTCCGTACTCCCCAGGCCTGGACCCGGCGGAGTTCTTTTTTTTATTTCCAAAGTTGAAAACCCTGTTGAAAGGACGAAGAAAAAATGGTTCAAATGGCTCTGAGCACTATGGGACAAGTTCTGAGGTCATCAGTCCCCTAGAACTTAGAACTACTTAAACCTAACTAACCTACGGACATCACACACATCCATGCCCGAGGCAGGATTCGAATCTGCGACCGTAGCAGTTGCGCGGTTCCGGACTGAAGCGCCTAGAACCGCTCGGCCACCGCGCCCGGCGACAGGACGAAAATCTGCAACGGTAGATGAGGGAGAAGAAAATTCGCAGATCGCGCTTCGCACGATACAGCAAGAAGCGTACCAACTCTGCTTTCGCAAGGAGAAACGACCTCGGGAGCGGTGTAGACTGCGGAAGAAAGTGCTTCGAAGGAGGCCATGCACAATAAGTAAAAGGTGAGCGCAGAAAAATTTTGTGGGCGAAGTTCCGGAAATTTTTGAACAGACCACTTATAGTACTCCAAAGTGGACGTCCATCAATTACGTGACTTCAAAATGGCAGTAGTGGGAGGGGGGTGGGGGGGGGGGGGGGGTGGGGGAAGGCGGCAGAATCCCATCAAGTCTCATGTAAGGGGGAGACGGCAATGAAAAATCTAATGACAACTTTTTAATTACGAGAATATACACTGTTATAAAGGATAACATCATGTTTTATAAAATTAGAACCGAGACCACCAACCTCTCTGGCCTGAACGCTTTGCACCTGTGCACGCTCGGTATTCCCCGATCTGAAACAAGTGCTGCACAAGTGTCAAATTTCATTCGACAAGCTGCCTGCCGCGCCGGCTGAAATCATTGCGTGTCAATCAATGACTCAGTCGTGATATTCTGCAACGCACAGGAAGCCGATGTTAGTGTGTTCGATATGCCTTTGTATCAAAACTTTTACAATACGTGTGTTAAGCGGCATGCCGATGAGTCTAAAAAGAAGTGCGAGCAAGAGGTCAATCGTCTGTGGAAGTTCAAGTTCACCTACAAGAATTATCTTAGTGATCTAATAAATCAAGGGATTTAAAAGCTAGTACTAATCATTCTGTTCAAAGGAAGTTACAAACAATCTTGTCCTATCTGCAAGATGACATTTAATGTATATGATATTAAAGTAAAATGTTTACTTTTTTAGGGTTCCATCAGAACGATTAACCCCATTTTCGTTGAGCCTTTTTGTCCCTCTCAATACTACTCGTGGCTGGTAAGTCTAAAATAAAGTATTTTAATCAATGTTTAGAACAAAAAATTCGTTTTTACGTATTTTTATCCTCTAGACATTACTGCTTAGCCATTCTACACTTCCTTTCGCCTCCTGCATTTTTATATTTTCTCCTTTCATTGGGTACATTCACTGTCTGCTGTATTATCCAAGTATTTCTAATTGGCTTTTGTCCGTTTATCTATCTATTTTATTCTTTACTGCTTTTACTACTTCATCTCTCAAAGACGCCCGGTTGTCTTCTTCTGTATTCCTTTCGCGTTGCTTAATGCTCCTTCTGAAACAATCTACAACCTTTCTACTTATACAGGTACCATAGCCTTAATTTCCCACCTTTTTGCACTTTCTCTAATTTCAACCTAGAGTTCATAATCAATAAATTGTGGCCTGATGGTAGCTCGCTCTGCAACATCATGTCAAAGAGTTGGAGAACGAATGCAGCAGCATTTAAATATAACATTACTATTATACAACTGGACTCACATCCCTTACATATGTGTATGTGACTCTTTTATAGCAATGTAAAGCAGAATACACATAATCTAATGCGTGGGAGACATATGGATAACTGCAGTAGAGTTGAAGAACACAACGCACAAAATGCATGTGCTACCTGATCTTGAGAAGGGTTTAAGTGTTTGGATTCTTCACAAAAAATTATTTAGGGGATGATGAGGGACGTTACTTTGTAATAAATGGAAGAAAGACGAGGTACTCTTCTTGTAAGGTTGGCAGATTAAGAATCAACTTTCAAGAATATTTTAACACTATTCAGTTTTCTCCGTCCATCATGTCGCGTAAGGAACTAATAAGACTAGAGAGATTTTTTCCGTGCTTCATTGAGTAGTGGTAGGGGTGATCAATAAACTGTCACAAGTTCCGCTTCATGTTTGACGGCGGCCTATAGAGCAAAGTCAAGTTCCTCGTATGGTGTGCTATTAATGGATTCAACTACAGCCCTGACCCTAGTCTATTCCGCGCGAGTTCATCAATGCTGCAGCACGACGAAAAAGAAGTTTCGTGAGATGGCGTCAATATGTTACTTCAATCGAAGTAATAGTCCTGCAACAGGTATAGCCGACACATTGCATCGTAATCGAAGGATGGCAGCATTTCTTCAATAACTTCCGTTCGCCAATAACATATTTATGTTATACCTGAAGTGGACTCTGTCATGAAAAATTCCCATGCGTTTTAGAGTCAAGGCGTTTAAACTGTAAGCAAAAACAACGAATCTGAATGCAAATAAATTTTTATACTAACTGGAGAAATAAACATGTACAGGATTTGAAAATACACCTTTTTTCAAATAAAAATCGTAGGTGACGATGTCGACGGTAAAATTACTGCCACAAGGAGATGCTGTTCTCCTTCTTAATGGGGAAAACGGTATTAATCAGCAAGACTTTACTGAATCTTTCCTACAATACAACTGAATGCCATGTCTCCTTTCCGCAAAACTAGTGAGACGGTGGAAATGTCTAAGGCACTAGACATAAATTCGAAAGAGTACTGTAGTGCTGAAATCTCCAAATCTACCATTCTGATTACAGCTTCCGACGATTTTCATAAATCGCGTGGGCCAAATGCCGTGATTCTCCTTCAACAACCTGTGGTCAGTGACTTTGTGTAACGTTCCTTTTGAAAAATTATAAATGACAGTGCTGGAAAAACTCTTACGGTATTTTATACAGCCGGCCGGAGTGGCCGAGCGGTTCTAGGCGCTAGTCTCGAACCGCGAGACCGCTACGGTCGAATGTTCGAACCCTGCCTCGGGCACGGATGTGTGTTATGTCCTTAGGCTAGTTAGGTTTAAGTAGTTATAAGTTCTAGGGGACTTATGACCGCAGCTGTTGAGTCCCATAGTGCTAAGAGTCTTTTGAACCATTTTTGGTATTTCATACAAAAACAGCTGAGCAAAACTCAACGTACTCTAACAGTTTTCTCTTTACTTATTCTGTCGATCACTAATGTGACACAAAATATTTTTAGCGAAACGCAATCTGACTTTCAATAATCCCTACAAAAGAATGGCCCTGACTAACAATAACCTACACCTTTCATGAACCACTTACATCACAGTTTCCGAATTACTGCAATACAGCGAGCGCCAGTACTGCCGGCTGAAAGATTGTAAGTAGTGAAGGCACTAACTACTGATAGGCATAGTTAGCAAATGAAAGGTTTTGATAGAGAACAATGTATTTACCATAATAGCGTTCAAAACTCATTACATATATAAATTTGTGACATCCAATTAATCAAATTTCCATTTTCTGACGGACACACGTCCAGATCGTATTTACCATAATAGCGTTCAAAAGTCATTACATATATAAATTTGTGACATCCAATTAAACAAATTTCCATTTTCTGACGGACACACGTCCAGATCGTCCGCTCAAAAGTCTGGCATCTCCTCCCCCCCCCCCCCCCCCCCCCACTTCTTTCACCACTGCTGGCGGCTCACTTCCAACTGCACTACGAAATGCGCTGTTCTCATCCAGCTCCCCAACACTACACAAGCGAATATTCCAACAATGAGTCCAACCAGCCACAGACTGCACACAGCGCAGTCAGCGATTTTACTACATACAGAACGCTACGTGGCGTTACCAACATAAAAGCCTAAACAGCCTACTTACAACTTCTTCTAGTTGCTTGCCTCTGTAGCTAGTTTTCTGTCTCTAATACACTGACGAAAAAAAAATGGCTCTGAGCACTATGCGACTTAACTTCTGAGGTCATCAGCCGCAAAGAACTTAGAACTAATTAAACCTAACTAACCTAACTAACTTAAGGACATCACACACATCCATGCCCGAGGCAGGATTCGAACCTGCGACCATAGCGGTCGTTCGGTTCCAGACTGTAGCACCTAGAACCGAACGGCCACTCGGACCGAAAAAAAAAGTTGAACGTATACGTAAGTTGGTACGCGCGTTTCTATGTCTGAAAGATGTCTATTCGAATGTCGCACCAGTCGTATAATGGTGGCGCTAGTAGCGCAGATTTGCATTAAATACACCATGTAACGGTCGTGAGGGTTATTAACTTTAAGACGTGGTGAGTTGGTATTAGTCAAGAATGCCTTTAAGGCGAGATAGACGCCATTATGAGCATCTCAACTAAGTTTGAACGGGGTCATCTAAGAGCGCTACGACTGGCAGGAATGTATGCTCACTGTATACGATTGTTGGCAGCGGTGATCAGGGAATATGTGGTCGCAAGAAGACCGGGCTACGGACGGCTACGTGGCACTACCGAGAGACGAGGCAATCATGTTCGGCGTATGGCTCTGGTACATCGTACATCATCTGCAGCAGCAATCTGAGCATCACAGTGACACAAGGAACTGTTACAAATCGGTTACTTCAAGGACAGCTCCGAGCTAGACGCCCTGTAGCGTACAGTCCACTGACCCCAAACCACCGCCATTTGGGACTTCAGCGGAGTCAGGCGAGAGCGCATTGGAGGGCTGGATGCAGGCCTGTCGTATTTTCTGATGAGAGCTGGTTCTGGTTGTGCGTTAGTGTCAGTGATGGGCATATGTTAGGAGGGTTAGGAGGAGGCCAGCTAAGGTCCTGCAACCTATCTAGACGCACGGGACCTCTACCTGCAGTTATGGTCTAGAGTGCGATTTCGTATGACAGAAACAGCACTCTCGTGGCTATCCCACGCATCCTGACTGCAAATTTTACGCCAGTCTGGCGATTCGACCTCTTCAGTTCATGAGCAGCATTCCAGGAGGTTTCCAGAATGAGATTTTCACTCTGCAGCGGAGTGTGCGCTGATATGAAACTTCCTGACAGATTAAAACTGTGTGCCCGACCGAGACTCGAACTCGGGACCTTTGCCTTTCGCGGGCAAGTGCTCTACCAACTGAGCTACTGAAGCACGACTCACGTCCGGTACTCACAGCTTTACTTCTGCCAGTATCCGTCTCCTACCTTCCAAACTTTACAGAAGCTCTTCTGCGAACCTTGCAGAACTAGCACTCCTGAAAGAAAGGATATTGCGGAGACATGGCTTAGCCACAGCCTGGGGGATGTTTCCAGAATGAGTTCGAGTCTCGGTCGGGCATACAGTTTTAATCTGTCAGGAAGTTTCATATCAGCGCACACTCCGCTGCAGAGTGAAAATCTCATTCTGGAAACATCCCCCAGGCTGTGGCTAAGCCATGTCTCCGCAATATCCTTTCTTTCAGGAGTGCTAGTTCTGCAAGGTTCGCAGAAGAGCTTCTGTAAAGTTTGGAAGGTAGGAGACGGATACTGGCAGAAGTAAAGCTGTGAGTACCGGACGTGAGTCGTGCTTCGGTAGCTCAGTTGGTAGAGCACTTGCCCGCGAAAGGCAAAGGTCCCGAGTTCGAGTCTCGGTCGGGCACACAGTTTTAATCTGTCAGGAAGTTTCATATCAGCGCACACTCCGCTGCAGAGTGAAAATCTCATTCTGGAAACGTCCCCCAGGCTGTGGCTAAGCCATGTCTCCGCAATATCCTTTCTTTCAGGAGTGCTAGTTCTGCAAGGTTCGCAGAAGAGCTTCTGTAAAGTTTGGAAGGTAGGAGACGGATACTGGCAGAAGTAAAGCTGTGAGTACCGGACGTGAGTCGTGCTTCGGTAGCTCAGTTGGTAGAGCACTTGCCCGCGAAAGGCAAAGGTCCCGAGTTCGAGTCTCGGTCGGGCACACAGTTTTAATCTGTCAGGAAGTTTCATTCCAGGAGGTGTTTTCTAACAGGATAACGCTCGCCCACATACGTCTGTTTTAGCCCAACTTGCACTACAGTGTGTCGACATGTTGCGTTGGCCTGCTCAATCGCCAGATCTGTCCCAAGTCCACCACATAAGGGAAATCATCGGACGACAACTCTAGCTTCATCCACAAACACCATTAACCGTCCCTGTATTGACCAACTAAGTGCAACAGCCACGGCACTCCATCCCAAAAACTGACATTCGGCACTGTAAAACACGACAGATGCACTTTTCATGCCTGCTTTCAAAATTCTGGCTGTTACTACTGTTATTAATTTGCCAGAGTTTCACATTTGGAACGGATTATCCCGAGCTTACATTAACTTGTGAACTTGCAACGTTAATCATTTAAATATGTTACCTAGACAAATGTATCCCAAAAATTTCATTCTCTACACTAATTGAGCCGTGTTGCTGCTCCGTTGGGGCTGTTTGTAGGTTTCTGCCCTCTGTTGGAGGCCAAACGGTATCGTTTAGTTGGCATGGTTGCGGCTGTTTGTCTTCTCGTGTTGACTGGCGCCACTCGGTTTCGCAAGCATTGCTTGTCCGCTAGTGGCAGCAGCGGCGGTTATCGATATGGAGTAACTGTTGCCCTATGTTTGGGGCGACATCGTCGTTTGGCAGGGTCGTGTGAGTATGGCAGTTCGGTTGGGGACTCAGGAGGAGCCAGATTCGCGCTGTGCCAGAACAGGCCGGGACCGCTGGCGGCACGCACGGACTGCCGGATGGAAGGGCTGTGGTCACCAGGGTGCACGAACTCCTCGTATACTGGACGCACCAAGCTTTAAGACGAGTGCACTTCAATCCAAGTAGAGAAACCTCCACCATTGTGATATCTCGCGATTCTCCAGTGACTTGGGTTCGTGTTGCTGCTCTAGTGTCGCCGAGGCGAAGAGCAGCGAGTGGAGTGCTTGGCGAAGGCGGATCTGATTAGCTTTGCTCGACTTCTTATTACTGTTTACTGCGTTCAACTTGTTACAATTTGTCAAGTTAAACCAGCGGTACTTTTTCTTGCCTGGTGGCCGCTAACGCCACAGTTACCTGCCCTGGGGGTTAGGGTATGTAACGGCAGTGTAAATTTCCTAGCTTTGCCGCTGCTGTCTGGTAAGGCGGGTAGTTTTGAGAGTTTTCTTGGCTCTGAGCACTATGGGACTTAACTACTGAGGTCATCACTCCCCTAGAACTTAGAACTACTTAAACCTAACTAACCTAAGGACATGACACACATCCATGTCCGAGGCAGGATTCGAACCTGCGACCGTAGCGGTCGCGCGGTTCCAGATCTAGCGCCTAGAACCGCTCGGCCACTGTGGCCGGCGAAAGTGTTTGTTGCCAGACCTTCTCAGAGGTCGATTCCTGGAGCACCGTCTGGATCAGTTGCTTGTTTTTTAAAAAATTAACTGTTGCTATTGTATTTGCCGTTTAACAGCAGGTTTCAATTTTTTTTATATTAGTGCCGTTCCTGGCGTGGAAGACCTTCAGCCGTGATTGTGGTCGCTTGCCTTAAAATTCTAATTTGGCATTTGCATTTACTCAGTAAGACTTTAAAACC
Organism: Schistocerca gregaria; assembly: GCF_023897955.1. NCBI lineage: Eukaryota > Metazoa > Arthropoda > Insecta > Orthoptera > Acrididae > Schistocerca > Schistocerca gregaria. The sequence goes on from NC_064922.1 coordinate 937,137,559, forward strand.
TTATTTACTGCCATTCCTGGCGTCTGATGCCCTCGTGGTGACTTGTCTTTAATATTTCAATACCTGTAGGTTGTAAATTGCAGCGAGTTGTTGAACAATTCTTATTTTATTGCCATTCTTGGCCTTGTGTCCAGATCACAGTGGCTTGCTTTTAAAACATTATCTGCTGTAACTGTATTTAATGGTGACTTGCTAAATTGTAACTCGCTGAAAAACACTATCATTTACGCTGTTGTTTATTCCTTCATTAATAATGTGAGGTATTTTTATTTATTGTTGAGTCTGGAATTACTGGTTTAAAATAAATTGTGTGTAATTGTAAAAGGCAACCGGTAGTAATTGATTACGGCCCCGTCCACAATCGTAACCGAATCCTGCCTTCCCTTGACTACCAGGTCTCATCACTTTTTTGGCGTTAAGATTTTTTTCCTCCTTAACTTCAATGTAAGCGAGACGTTAACTTGCCGTTTCCCGTTGAGAAGATGGTACTGGGTATAAGTTAACTCGGGCGGAAGCACTTCCAGCTGTGAAACGATGCCATATTTTTAAACCACGCACCAACGGTGCATGCACATTGGTACTTCTACGCGGAACTTCACACCGCAAAGAAATTTATCGCGAAGCTTGCCGCACTTTAGTGAGAGGATCTGAAAGCAAGGAGCAGCGAGAAGCGGCGGCCGGCAGGCGAGTGGGGGAGCCGTCACGGATCGCTGATCACAGGGGCCGCCGCGGGGGCGTAAGTCGCGCACTCGTCACACAGCAGCGGGGTGCTCGCCAAGTCTTCCCGCGCCACCAGCGTGTGACCAGCGGACGGCGATTTGTTTCAATTGCCATTGGCCTCGCGCTAATTGTGACACATTAACTGTGACGTCAGGCCGATATACAAATACGACAGGCGTTCCGTATTTTATAAGCCGAAATTGTCCGAAACATTATGTTGTGTTACTTATGGAATGTAACACTTTTTTTCTCCGCGAATTTCGGATGAAAAAAATGCAGAATTTGTTGTGGGACAACTTGGAGCATTCCCGCTTCAGCCTCTATAGTTCCAAGAAGTTCCAATATGTGGAGGCGCTGTATGCACACTACTGGCCATTTAAATTGCTACACCGCGAAGATGACGTGCTACAGACGAGAAATTTAACGGACAGGAGGAAGCCGCTGTGATATGCAAATGATTAGCTTTTCAGAGCATTCACACAAGGTTGGCGCCGGTGGCGACTCCTACAACGTGCTGACACGAGGAAAGTTTCCAACCGATTTCTCACACACAAACAGCACTTGACCGGCGTTGCCTGGTGAAACGTTTTTCAGATGCCTCATGTAAGGAGAAATGCGTACCATCACGTTTCCGACCTTGATAAAGGTCGGATTGTAGCCTATCGCGAGTGCGGTTTATCGTATCGCGACATTGCTGCTCGCGTTGGCCGAGATCCAATGACTGTTGGCAGAATACGGAATCGGTGGGTTCAGGAGGGTAATACGGAACGCCGTGCTGGATCCCAACGGCCTTGTATCACTAGCAGTCGAGATGACAGGCATCTTATCCGCATGGCTGTAACGGATCGTGCAGCCACGTCTCGATCCCTGAGTCATCAACTATATGCAAGAACAGTTCGGCTACGTTCGCAGCAGCGTGGGCTATCGGAGACAACGGCTGCCGTTACCCTTGACGCTCAATGACAGACAGGAGCGCCTGCGATGGTGTACTCAACGACGAACCTGGGTCCACGAATGGCAAAACGTTATTTTTTTTTGGATGAATCCAGGTTCTGTTTACATTTCAGCAGGATAATGCACGACCGCATGTTGCAGGCCCTGTACGAGCCTTTCTGGATACAGAAAATGTTCGACTGCTGCCCTGGCCAGCCCATTCTCCAGATCTCTCACCAATTTAAAACGTCTGGTCAGTGGTGGCCGAGCAACTGGCTCGTCACAATACGCCAGTCACTGCTCTCGATGAACTGTGGTATCGCGTTCAAGCTGCATGGGCAGCTGTACCTGTACACGCCGTCCAAGCTCTGTTTGACTCAATGCCCAGGCGTATCAAGGCCGTTATTACGGCCAGAGGTGGTTGTTCTGCGTACGGACTTCTCAGGATCTGTGCACCCAAATTGCGTGAAAATGTAATTACATGTCAGTTCTAGTATAATATATTTGTCCAATGAATACCCGTTTATCGTCTGCATTTCTTCTTGGTGTAGCAATTTCCGCTTCAGCCCCTATAGTTCCATGAAATTCCGACAAGTGGCGGCGCTGTATGTAGCCTTCAAAATGGCGTTTGTAACGAGAGTAACAATCAGACAGCTGTCATTGAGTTTCTTTTGGTGGAAAACCAGGGCATCGCAGATATTAATAGGCGCCTGCAGAATGTCTACGGAGACCTGACAGTGAACAAAAGCATGTTGAGTCATTGGGCAAGCCGTCTGTCACCATCGCAATAAGGTCGCACAAAGTTGTCCGATCTCACGGGTACCGGACGGTCGCACAGAGCTGCAATGTTGGAATGTGCCGATAGTCTCATTAGAGGTGATCGACGGATCACAATCAAACGCCTCGATGCACAACTGGAAGTCTCTGTTGGTAGCACTGACACAATCATCCACCAGTTGGAATAATCAAAGGTGTGGGCGTTATGAGGCTAGACGTACGAGTTTTTGTCGAATAACGTTACACGCGATTAAACTTTGGTTCATCACTTCGATCCAGAAACAAAACGGCAATCTGTGGAGCTGTACCACGCACCTCTCCTCCGATCAAAAAATTCAAAGCTCCACCGTCTAACAACCCTACGACAACAAAGGTAAAAAATTAATTATGATTGTAGTGTTGCACACGCTGCTAAATATTGCATTTTCCGGCAACAACAAAGTTATATTATGTGGCAGGTGTCATTAGAGCACAGTTAATAAAGTTATTTCTTGAAATAACGGATAAACTAGGCACTCATTGTTTCGTGTTTCCCACGCTGGTCTCGATGTCAAGTCATGGCTCAATCGTCGAAAATCTAGATAGTGATGATTCCAAGCTCGGATGCAAAGAGGCCTAGGTGTTATTCTGCGATATTAAAAAGCTTTATATATGTGTTTTATAAACCATTCTTTAAGATTAAACTTTTGCAAGTTAGGACAATGGTGGTGTAAAAAAGTTATCAGCAGTCCGAATTTAAGTTACACCTTGTTTTTTATTACTTTTGTTGCAGTATCACGTAACTCGTTCCTTAACATCACAATATAAAACATACTTGAAAATATCTTCCTCACTGTTGAAGTTCACATTTCATAAACTGAGTACAATTTGAGTCTTTTTAACATGACGACCAAAGCTTGACTCTCTATTAAACGCTTACGCGCCCAGAAATCAGAGTTACAAGTACGTCAAAGATCATAGTGACAAAAGAAAGAATATACATAACAATAATATTACAATATATACATATCGATGTATCGAAGTACCTCTACATTAATGAAATCAAATGTGAATGTTGTCACAGAAATATGTTAATTATTTTACAGAAACACAGTAGAATATTACTGGTATCGAGAGGTTGAGGTGAGGTGCCGTAATGGTTACCTAATTCAAGTACCATTATAACCGTCAGCCAGTAAAGTGACGTCGACGGTGTTCAGGGACTCTGAAGGGGTTACTCTGAGGGCCTCCCTCATGGCGCAACGATCTACTCGGAATTGTACTGTGGTACCCTCAGGACATTATAAGAAGCGACTTCAGTGTGTTCGTCGTAAAAAAAAAAAAGCAAACTAACTTTCCCTTGTCCATGACAACGCAATGCCTCACACAAGTTGTTGTGGTTGGCAGGAGAGCCAACCCGTATAACTAAAGGAGGCCGAAATGCACGCGTTTTAGCTCCCGCAGGCTGGCGTGAGGTCTGGAACATGACAAGGGAATTACAATTGAGAAAAACGGACGTAGCTGGTGGAATACTTAACTTTAATCCATTCATGGAGAACGTCGCTCTTTATGGTACATGATTCACAATATCAATAGTACGGATACTGGCGCCTTGCTAGGTCGTAGCAAATAACGTAGCTGAAGGCTATGCTAACTATCGTCTCGGCAAATGAGAGCGTAGAAGTCAGTGAACCATCGCTAGCAAAGTCGGCTGTACAACTGGGGCGAGTGCTGCTAGGAAGTCTCTATAGACCTTCCGTGTGGCGGCGCTCGGTCTGCAAACACTGATAGTGGCGACACGCGGGTCCGACGTATACTACCGGACCGCGGCCGATTTAAAGGCTACCGCCTAGCAAGAGTGGTGTCTGGCGGTGACACCACACAAGTACTGCGCACCGGAGAGGAGTCCGCAACAACCTCACTGGACTCATATCACTCACTCACCCTACAGCCCGGATGTCGTACCTTCCGACCTTCATCTGCCTGGCTCAATGAAGAATGCACTCCGCGGGAAGCAGTAAGTGCATGGTGGGGAGCCTATGGAGGATCGCGCTTAGTGCAGACAGTGGAGACTGACCCTCAACACAGACAAATGTAATAAATTGCGCATAGATAGGCACAAAGACCCATTACAATATGATTACACGAATGCAGAACATTGACTGGAAGCAGTCGCATCCAAAAAATATCAAGGCGTATGCTTAAGGAACAATTTAAAGTGGAACGACCACGTAAAACTAACCCCCAAACTGAGATTCATTAGAAGAATCCGCAGGAAACTAGTCCGTGGAGAAAGGAGGCACTTTACAAAATCCTCGTTTCCACCAATAAAGGCATGCTGCTCATTCGTGCCAGATAGGACTGACAGAGGGAACAGAGAAGATCCAAAGAAGAGCAGCACGTTTCGTCAAAAGTCCATTAGTTAGCACGAAAGTGTCTCGGCGATTATCAACAAAGTCCAGCGACAGAATCTGCAAGAGACGCATTCTGCATTACGGTATGGTTTACTGTTGAAGTTCCGAGAGCGTACTTTCTTAGAAGGGTCGACCAATATATTGCTTGCTCCTGCGTATATCTCGTGATAGTCCGGCTCACATGGACGGTTACCGGCAATTGTTTTTCCTGCGAGTCTTCCACGACTCTGACAGGAAAGAGGTGGGGGGGGGGGGGGGGGATGCCCTCTGCCATACATCGCAAGGTGGCTTGTGGAGTACAGTGTATATTTATGTCAGTCGAAGCGCGAGGCCAAAACAGCTTGATCCTGATAACTAGTTTTTCTTAAAGGGCGATGTTTTAATGACTTAATTAGCTGAAATATAAGCACATGGTAACTCTTAATACTTTGCCTATATGAAACCCATTCTCAGTTTCTTAATTATCTGATCAAATGGGACCGTCTGATATAAATCACAAAGACATTTTGTTTGAGTTCTATTTTGACATTATTCTAGTGTTTTTTCTTTATAATTTTATGTTTTTAGCCCTCCATCCTCTTTCATACCGCTTCAATCAGTGTATTGTAAACACAATTTGTGTACGATGAGAACAGGTAATTTCAGAGGGATGTCACTTGTATGCACTGAATTGTTTGTGTAATTAGCCATCAAAGCAATTTCAAAGTACATGATACTTACCTTGATTCACTGAAACACGTCGTAATTCTGAAATAGGGCTTTTCTGACGCCATTGGATTGACGCCTTAAGCCACTAGAATAAAATCAGTCAGCCTGAGCCGAAGGAGGTGACAGTCTAGACACGATATCGACGGGATACTCTTTGACACGTCTATGTGTGCGCCCTATACTCTGTGTCCAGCATCAGGGTGGCAGCACTGATGTGGCAAGAGATAGCTGAGCGCATCTCACTACTGGTGGCGTTTTGGAAGTCAAACGACCAAACATTAAGCAAAGTTTGTTTCATTATTAATGAAGTTTAAAAAAAAAACGCTCCAATCAACATTTGATGATGTGGACCTGCAGTCCTGGACAACAAACTACCACAAGATAAGCACATCGAGTGTAGCTGAGGATTTTTGATTTCTAATTAGTAATGGGAGCCCATATAAACTCTGTATCAGATGACCTATGGGTAGACATCAACGTTAGCTGCGTTCATTGGAGATATTCTGACATAAAAAAACACCAACTATTACTCGTTGCACTTGGGCGCGCGTGCGTTTGCGTGTGTGTGCGTGTACTGCTGACAAAGGCCTTAATGGCCGAAACCTATGATTGTGCGAATCTTTTTATTGTACCTTTCGCGGCTCAGCATCTCCGCTATATGGTGTGTAGCAACTTTCCTTCTCTCGTATTGTTACGTTCCATCTTGGAATTTCCATTGTCTAAATTCATTATTATTTCACGTCGTTCGGTTCACATTTGAAGGTGTTTTCGTTTCATTCCCACGACTACACTTATTCCATAAACTATCACTACTTTCGAGTATAAAAGTGCGAAAGTTTAGCACTGGTCCCCTGATCATATAAGAATTATGGTGGTGTTCAAGATAAAAAGTGTATTCAACTTACTGCTAGAGTAGACTTTATGCCCTGTCGACATATCGACAAACCGATATGTTCACAGTAAACGGATTGCGACGTCTTTCCACGCCTGAATGCCTCCATCTATATTCACATCTCGTAAAGGACTGACGGGAACGTTTTTCTCTGCGGCGCCTCGTCCATCACAGCGGACGTGCCGCCCGGGTAAAGTATATATGGAGACACGAATGTTGCCGCGACTAAGCTACTAAGCTGCGGGGTGCGTGGCCGGTCACACACCATTCGTGTCTGAGAAGAGGAGAGACGAGACGCGAGACGGTGGTCTGCGGGCGTTATAAAATGTCCGCGGACCCCTTACGACCATTCCCGTTTCGCCCGTTACTGCGCGCCGGTCCCAACAGAAATTTTATACCCCTCTCTCTCTTTTTCTCACGGAGAGATCGAGTATCTGGCGCCACTTTTACCCAACACGGCTTAGATGTTATCGGTCTCCTGAAAGACGGTAACAAAAATCACAATCACATGACCTATTAAAACACACAAATGTATCCAAGGCTGCGATATTTGGACTCACTGAACTGCTACAACTAATCCTGTCACGCTTATGTGGTGTAATGAAATAATTATATTTCACTTTCAAAAACAAAAGCAGGCCGGAGTGGCCGAGCGGTTCTAGGCGCTACAGTCAGGAACCGCGCGACCGCTACGGTCGCAGGTTCGAATCTTGCCTCGGGCACGGATGTGTGTGATGTCCTTAGGTTAGTTAGGTTGAAGTAGTTCTAAGTTCTAGGGGACTGATGACCTCATAAGTTAAGTCCCATAGAACTCAGAGCCATATGAACCATTTTTTTAAACAAAATTTACAGGCAAGAAGATGGTCTTGCAATGGGCAGTAGTTTAGCAGGAAACTTCGCAGATATTTGCATTAATCATACAGAAAATCAATTCTTCAAGTCAGAATGTTTTTTATAGACAAAATAATTGACTAAAAAGGTACATTGATGATACCATTATATTGTGCATTGGTACAATTGAGGAGGTTGATAAAGTTGCCATTACTCTCAGTAGCATGTATAACAACATTAACCTTACTGTAGAACGTCAGATAGGTAAAAGAATTAATTTACTTAATCTTACAATCTCTAACGTAAATAACAAACAAGCATTTCAAATTTACCGAAACACGCCACCAGTGAACTGTCAATAAACAACTCTTCCTACTACCCAGTACAACACACAATGGCATTTTTTTGATATATGCTTAATCGTATACACAAAGTCACACTCAGTCCTCTTGATGAACAAAAAGAAACTAACATTATCGAAGGAATTTCACACAAAAATGGATACATCTCTCTCTCTCTCTCTCTCTCTCTCTCTCTCTCTCTCTCTCTCTCTCTCTCTCTCTCTCTCTCTCTCTTACTCACATCCAATTTACAGAAAAAGTTTCATACCAAATTAAAGGAAAAATTTCATACTAAACAACAGTGGTATTCAAATAACCTTCAGCACTAGCAATTAGCTATAATAGCACATCATTCATTGAAGCAAGAGAAATAAGCCAATGTCACAGCAAATCCGGCATTTACAAACTTTCATATGACAGTTGGCCACAGTTCTACATAGGCTACACAAGAAGGAGTTCCATTATAATGTACCGGGAACACGTGGATGCCTTCCGGCTAAATAACTTTGATAAATCCAATTCTGCAACACTTCTGAAAGACATAGACGCTCAGCAACAACCACCACAGACAACCTGCAGACACTACACACTTCACAAAAAAGAAAAGAAAAGAAAAGAAAAAAAGAAATCTTCCTGAACAGCTTGAAATTTACATACGTTCCTGAAACTCATCACATCTCATTCTCAGTGAACAAGTAGACCTAGCAAACAGGTCATTTTTACACATGTTAAACGAAATATTTGAAAGAATAAAACTGTTATTCATGGCTCCCCTCACAAAATGATAACGTTGCTAGCAACCATTCTGTATTTTATAAATGACAATGTGGTTCCATAATTATGTAACAATTTCATTTTCATAATCTGTAATATCTTATTTTCCTCTAAGTGCAACAGGTCTGAATTTAGACCATAACCCCTGTTTTCCCATGTAAACATGTTAGATGTTGTCAGAGTATATGCTTCAAGTTATTAACATCTACTGTATCAAGGCCGTTACATGGAAGAACCAATAATTATCATGATGTATAATAAACAGTTAATGCGTAAAAAATCGAGAAGTTTTTGTAAAAAATGTTACGAAATTAACTTGGAATCGGCATGGATGCTCCAGCTGTATGTACACTGTACATCATGATAAATATTTTTTCTTCCATATTCCCCCCTAATACAATAGATGATATTTTGAGAAGCATATACACAGACAACATCCAACATGTTTAGTTGGGAAAACAGAGGTTATGGTCAAAGTTCAGACATGTTACACATACAGATATTGCAGGTTATGGAAATGAAATTGTTACAAAATTATGGAACCACATTGTCATTTATACCATACAGCACAGCCAGAACGTTATGATCACCAAGCTGCTGCCGATATTAGCCCGTCCAGCGACACCTGGCCGAGGAATGAGGGCCAGTCAGACACACTCACGCTGCATGTGGCATCAGTGATCGTGCTCTCCATGTGCAGAATGGCCAAGGCACGCAATCCATTTGATTGTGATGGCCCGAAGGCTCGGTATAAGCATTTCGGAAACTGCACGATTGGTCGGATGTTCGAGGAGTGCTGTGGTGAATGTCTTCAACATGCAAGGTAGCCGACGTGAAACCACATCCAGACATCGTGGGGTTGGGTGACCACCCATCAGTACATATGTTAGACATCATAAGCTGCACAGACTGGCAAAACAGGACAGGCGGCGAACTGTAGCGGAACCAAAATCAGACTTTAATGCTGGGCGGAGTACAAGCGTGTCTGAACACGGAGCACCGGACACTCCTAATGGTGGGCCTCCGTAGCCGAGGACCCACGCATGTGTCAATGTTAACATCACATCGGCAACTACTACTGAAATGGGCACATGTCCACCAGCACTGCTGTGGTAGAGCGTTGGATGCTCTGATGAATCCAGATACCTCCTTCCAGGAGAACAACTCCTCGACACCTGTACTGCGGGATGGCGACAAGCTAGCAGCGGCTCCATTATGCTCTGGGGAACATCCACGTGCGGATCCATAGGTCCAGTGGAGATCGTGCAAGGTACCAAGACAGATAAGCATTATTTTGCACTGGTTACAGACCACGTACATCCCCTCATAACGACCATGTTTCCCGACGGAGAGGCATTTATAAACAAATTAATGCGCCATGTCACAAGTCCAGGTGTGTGATTGAGTGGTTCGAGAAACACAGTGGCGAGTTTCAGTTGATGTGTTGGCCCTCCAATTCGCCAGATACAAACCTGATCGAACACAACTGAGATGTGACTGAACGTGGCGTCAGAGCTCATCGCCCCCTCCCCTCCCCAGAATTTACGGGAATGAAGTGATTTGCGTGCGCAGGTGTGGTGCCAACCCCCTCCTGTGACAGAGGTGGGCACACCGGCTATTAGGCCGGCCGCTATGGCCGAGTGGTTCTAGGCGCTTCAGTCTGGAACTGCGCGACCGCAATAGTCGCAGGTTCGAATCCTGCCTCGGGCATGGATGTGTGTGATGTCCTTAGGTTAGTTAGGTTTCAGTAGTTCTAAGTTCTAGGGGACTGATGACCTCAGATGTTAAGTCCCATAGTGCTCAGAGCCATTTGAACCGGCTATTAGGTAGGCTGTCGTTATGTCCTGGCTGATCAGTCTAAATACTAAATAACACATGTCGCTTAGCAACTTCCAGTTGTTTCAGTTGGAGCTATTTAGTCATCATCACATTATTTGTTGTTTTCTTTAAACAATGATCTCCAACGCTGAGCACTGAAACTTTAATTGAATGTAAGACCACATGAAAATGGGCACAACCCTGATATCGGTCGTGCATTAAATAATATCACTTTTGTCATACCGGAGCCAAGGTACCCCCTGAGGGCCGGCAACCCAAATTGCACCACAGATGACGAGGTTGTCTATGCCCAAGGCGTACCAAAAGCACCATGGTAAACAACGGCTATTTACATACAAGACATTCCGGGCACTACTTCCTGCAGAGGGAACTCGAGCCACGGCGTGCAGGAAGTATCACTACGCCAAAATCTGATTGGCTGGAGACAGCTATATAGGGGCTAGAACCAGCCCTGAAGTTCAGTTCACGCAGGACGCCGACCTCGTGTATTGCGACCGTTAAAGATTACGTCTTCCTCTCGGAATTGGAGTGTTACTAGTGTGTGTGTGTGTGTGTGTGTGTGTGTGTGTGAACTTTTGTTTGCCTCTATTAGGAGACTTTTTTCGTTATTGTTACCTTCCGTTTGTATCTTCAGTCATCAACCTTGTGAACTTACATCAATAAAAGTTCTGTTTGTGAAGAATTGCGAATTGTTAGTCACAACAACTTTCTATTGTGACTGGTAGCAGTTTCTATAAAGGAACAGTCACGCATTTTAACTGCATCAATTATGGATGAAATTCACGTGTCAATCCCTTTTTCTCGGATCATATTGAAGATTTCAACATTGATGCATAACAACTCCGCCTAAATGGCACAGACATACCGCCACGAAGTAGTAGACAATTCCGTAGAATTCAACGTAACGATGATGCTTAGATCAAAGCACGGGGACGTAGACGAAAACTATGGGCAGTGGCAATGTTGATAAATCATTAAAATAGAAGGTGGAGCACTCATATGACATTAAAGTACAACGATCGTACCCTATCTACTAAACATGTGGGCATCGTCGATGATTACGTACAAAAATACACTCCTGGAAATGGAAAAAAGAACACATTGACACCGGTATGTCAGACCCACCATACTTGCTCCGGACACTGCGAGAGGGCTGTACAAGCAACGATCACACGCACGGCACAGCGGACACACCAGGAACCGCGGTGTTGGCCGTCGAATGGCGCTAGCTGCGCAGCATTTGTGCACCGCCCCCGTCAGTGTCAGCCCGTTTGCCGTGCATACGGAGCTCCATCGCAGTCTTTAACACTGGTAGCATGCCGCGACAGCGTGGACGTGAACCGTATGTGCAGTTGACGGACTTTGAGCGAGAGCGTGTAGTGGGCATGCGGGAGGCCGGGTGGACGTACCGCCGAATTGCTCAACACGTGGGGCGTGAGGTCTCCACAGTACATCGATGTTGTCGCCAGTGGTCGGCGGAAGGAGCACGTGCCCGTCGACCTGGGACCTGACCGCAGCGACGCACGGATGCACGCCAAGACCGTAGGATCCTACGCAGTGCCGTAGGGGACCGCACCGCCACTTCCCAGCAAATTAGTGACACTGTTGCTCCTGGGGTATCGGCGAGGACCATTCGCAACCGTCTCCATGAATCTGGGCTACGGTCCCGCACACCGTTAGGCCGTCTTCCGCTCACGCCCCAACATCGTGCAGCCCGCCTCCAGTGGTGTCGCGACAGGCGTGAATGGAGGGACGAATGGAGACGTGTCGTCTTCAGCGATGAGAGTCGCTTCTGCCTTGGTGCCAATGAAGGTCGTATGCGTGTTTGGCGCCGTGCAGGTGAGCGCCACAATCAGGACTGCATACGACCAAGGCACACGGGGCCAACACCCGGCATCATGGTGTGGGGAGCGATCTCCTACACTGGCCGTACACCTCTGGTGATCGTCGAGGGGACACTGAATAGTGCACGGTACATCCAAACCGTCATCGAACACATCGTTCTACCATTCCTAGACCGGCAAGGGAACTTGCTGTTCCAACAGGACAATGCACGTCCGCATGTATCCCGTGCCACCCAACGTGCTCTAGAAGGTGTAAGTCAACTACCCTGGCCAGCAAGATCTCCGGATCTGTCCCCCATTGAGCATGTTTGGGACTGGATGAAGCGTCGTCTCACGCGGTCTGCACGTCCAGCACGAACGCTGGTCCAACTGAGGCGCCAGGTGGAAATGGCATGGCAAGCCGTTCCACAGGACTACATCCAGCATCTCTACGATCGTCTCCATGGGAGAATAGCAGCCTGCATTGCTGCGAAAGGTGGATATACACTGTACTAGTGCCGACATTGTGCATGCTCTGTTGCCTGTGTCTATGTGCCTGTGGTTCTGTCAGTGTGATCATGTGATGTATCTGACCCCAGGAATGTGTCAATAAAGTTTCCCCTTCCTGGGACAATGAATTCACGGTGTTCTTATTTCAATTTCCAGGAGTGTAATTAGTGGTACGTTCTGAGTATAATGATTATGTCTTCAACGGCGGGTTAAATTTTGTAATGTGTACTTCTGTCAGTAGTGGTATGACGTAGTGAGCCCAGCCTCACTAACATATCTCGATTCTGGAGAACATACGGAGCGAGCGCGCCTTTTCCGACAAGGGGGCATTGTTTAGCAGTTTCGTTCAACAATGGCCAAGCACTCGCTACTGTTCTCGCGCTTTTGTGCGAGGCGAGTCGGGCCTGGAAGACCAATTGTTCCGGCACGGTAGCTCAGCGTTTTCGCTAAAGCGAAGCGATCGATTGAATCTCTGAAAGATTTCGTGCGACATCTGCGCAGAACCACCATCGAAGAAACAGATGCAAAGAAACAGGTGGGAAAGTGCGGGCATGGAAACCGCTGCCGCGCATCCGAATTCCGGTCGGCCTACGGAAATTTCTGCCTTTCAATCTAGCCTTCACCTCTCAACGATGCGGAAGTCTCTAGGAACCAAACGTGGGTCGGATTCCACGTTAAAGTGCTAAGTCCTGTTTCCCGTTTAGGATAACTGGAGTAGATTAGGGATAAGCAACGTGCCGACGTGACTTGCACTTGGTCATTGAGCCACAAGTAAGTATAATCCGTATTCAGGGAATTTTTTTCCGACGGCGGTAGCATTGGGGCATTGAAATTAATCAACGATGCGAGGCAGTTAACGGAAGCGTTCTAGAGAAGCGGAGCTTCCCGTTTAGAGTCCCACTAGGGCACAAGTTTCCAAATCTCATCATTCCGTGGAAAAATTTTTCCCTAAACATTAATATTCACGGCCGCTGCATCGTAACAGCGTGTGGTGTATTCTGTCGCGCATGTACGACAGAATAGACACCACACACATGTAATTATGTGTAACATAAGAAAGTTTTATTGTTTGTGACCACGGCAGCCGCTTTTCAGGTTTTGCGTGGAGCGGTCGAATACAGTCGAGTTGGACCAAAATATGTCAACAGTTTCCAGATGTCGATTAAATATGAGTTTAGAAATTTTCTGTCCAATGCTTGGGACACGGAGAGTGAGCAATAGTTTTATTCGCTAACGGTACGGTGCTACCCTTGAAATAAGTCTCGTCATTCTTAGTTGGCAGCACCCGTTGGCGAGATATATTATTAATTTTATTTAAACAATTATTAAGATTGCCGTGAACTAATATATTGTGCTGTTTAATTTGGAAAGCAATACAACGATGACAAACCTCACTGTGAAAGTGGAACTAAATTTAGTTACTAATATGAGCATTATTGGGTAAAACTATTGTTAAGAAGTGTTTTACTTACGAACTCGGGAAAAAGAAGTAGACGATGTGCACTGTTATCTATTTAAGGCAACCTTTTCACTTAAAACTGTCCTTGGAGGCCAGTAATATAAAGCTGAGTCATTCGGTCCAGTGCGATCGACCCATCGTTCAGTAATCCTTTGATTTAAAAATTCCCGCACTATTCAGACGCCAGTATGGCGGTGCCCATCCTGTTGGTAAATGAAGTCGTTCGAATCAGTATCCAACCGTGGGAAAAGAAAGTTCTCAGGCATATCGAGATATGTAACAGTGTTCTCTGCAAAGAAGAATGGACCATACACCTTTTCCTGTGAAACTGCACAAAACACATTAAATGTTGGAGAGTCCCTCTCATGCTGTACAACTTCATGTGGTTGTTCCGTGTCCCATATTCTCACATTATGATGGTTCACCTTTCCATTTAAATGGAATGTTGCCTCATCACTAAACACTAAGCATGGAAAAAATCTGCCATCCTCCCTTTTTGCTAAGAACGAAATTACAGAACTCCACACGTTGCTGTTTGCCACCTTCACGAAGAGATGAATTTTGTATGATTTCATGTGTAAACGTCGACGCAACACACGCCAGATGGACATCGGGGACATGCTGAGCTATCGAGCTGCACGGCGAACGGATTTCTGCGGACTCCTTGTGAAACTATGGCGGATGCGTTCGACGTCTGTCAGGCTTCAGGGACGGCCCGGCGATTTGCCTTTACACAAAGAACCTGTTTCTCGGAATTGTTCATGCCGCCGTATAATGCTCTGTGCTGCAGGAGGATCCACACCACATCTAGCGAAAGTCACACTGAACAGTTATTATCGATCCGCACTGCGCAAAACGTAGAACACGAAACGCTTTCTGTTGTCTCGAAACCATTTTTACTAGAACTGATGTGGGCGCACACTGCTGCTGCCTAGCCGGAATCATGTAAAACTCTAGAGTTTGCACTTTTCAACAGTACGTTGTTCACCCACAAATCTCCAATTAACATAATAGTTATGATTTTTTAAAAATCGGATGATTCTCTTTGATACTCCCTGTACGTCGAGTTAACATGGTAATCTCTCTGTGCTAGTTCTACTCTTGAGAGTTATGTTCTGTATGTTGCATCTTTATGAGATTCGTATTTTCCATCTAACAGAAGCTAGCAAAATTTTTGAGAAGAAACCAAAGCACATTACGACTACTATTTTAAGCGGTTACTATCCAGGTAAGATATGACGCGGTCAACAACCAAGAATACTACAACAGAAAATGACTACGGGCGCAGAAGCATAAGCTCATATTTTCCGCTACCATGCTTTTCTATGAATCATGTCTATTAGAAGTAAATTATGGCTGGTTTGCCAATGAATCTACTTCCTTTCTCTTCCATTCTATTCTGGACGGTTCAGATCCAGGGATGTGGTGGCCTTTCGACAAAATGCAGTTCCTTTGAGTGCGTTCTTTTGATCACTCATTGAAAGTCTAACTTTATGGAAAATTCATACGCGAAAATCAGGAATGTGGAACAATATCGTTTACAGGTCGCTTCCTAACCCAGTTGAACGAAGCATACAGAAGAACGGCCAAATTGTGGCACGTATCATACCAGTCTTTGGTAGTAATTTCGCCGTACATTAAAATACGCAGGTATTACGAGAAATTGGACATTAGTGATTTTCTGAAACATTCATAGAACTGGGAGAGTAGGAGTCGCTTTGATTTCAGACACAAAAGGCGGTCACGGTAGCCACATTGTGACGTGGAGCTGTGTTAATGGCATGCGGAGCCATCTATCCGTGACATCGTGAGCTCCGTGTGGCCGCTGCTGACGGGAGCGCATTCTGACGGCGCCCCCTGAAACCTGTCCTCCCACGAGTCGCTCGTCGCCAAGCAGTCTGCCCGCACAACCCGAGCCACGGGCTTGGGAAGTCCGTAGCAGCAATCTCGCGCGCAATTACAAAATTACAGTTTGGTGGGAGATATACAAGATTTTGCACCTAAAATCTCCATCTACGTATTTCGTGTACATATAGTGCTCGGCGTTTCCTTAACAACATTCCTCTTATCGCTCTTTCTCAGCACGTGCTTGCGAAGAAAGTGGGGCTTCAAAAATCGTCTTTTGTCAAAACCTGTACTTTACACCACATTTTCCCCTATATGTTTATCAACACATGTGTGTCACCGCCAGTGAGCTTCATCGTTGTGAAACACTATATCTTATCAGAACACAGTTGCAATGTCAGTTTACTCTGTAGTTTACACAGTTGCAATGTTAGTTTACTCTGTAGTTTACACGAGGAATCCGCTGTGTTGGCAGAAGAGCCAACACTGTGTTACTAGAGGAAGCCGAAATGCACGCGTTGTAGCTCACGCAAGATGTCTTGAGGAGGGAAGAAGTATACTGACGTGAGGTCTGGAACATGACAAGGAATGAGAATTCAGAAAGCGGACGTAATTAGTTTGGTACTTAACTTTAATCCATTAATGATGAACGTCGCTCTTGACGGTACATGATTCACAATATCAGTAGTAACTGAATATGGCGCTCTGCTAGGTCGTAGCAAATAACGTAGCTGAAGGCTATGCTAAACTGTCGTCTCTACAAATGAGAGCGTATGTAGTCAGTGAACCATCGCTAGTGAAGTCGGCTGTACATCTGGAGCGAGTGCTAGAGAGTCTCTCTAGACTAGACCTGCCGTGTGGCGGCGCTCGGTCTGCAATCACTGATAGTGGCGACACGCGGGTCCGACGTATACTAACGGACCGCGGTCGATTTAAAGGCTACCGCCTAGCAAGTGTGGTGTCTGCCGGGGACACCACAGAATCAACTTGTGTTAACAGACAGATTATTTTAGTCCAGTGCAATATGCATTAACATACACTAGAAGATCGATCTTGTTGCTAACGTTATTGGCTATCCAATTTATGCGGGGGTTTGAATCAGAAAGATACACTGTTTAAAACTACATTTGAAGGTGAAGAAAACGGACGTGATAGACGTAATGACATAGGGCGGTTAGTTTTATGGAATGCATTTGCCGCGTTCAGTCTATGGCTACTGCTGGTTCGCCGAGTGCTTCTTTCTTTAAAAAAGAATTACTGAGTGAATACTCAATGAAATTTGCTGAGTGTCAGCGTAACTGAATCGGAGGAAGTCTTTATTTCACAGGAGTGGTCGTTCCCTGTCAGTTAACAGGAGAAAAGTATCTACAGGCAGACTTACACAACACATTTGCACACCAGAATTCTTTCGAGAAATATTTCATAGACAGTAGTAACACACATTAGACGTTTCATTCTTCGATGCAAAAATTCAGAAGTGCTAAAAAAAAATGGTTTAAATGGCTCTGAGCACTATGGGACTCAACTGCTGTGGTCATCAGTCCCCTAGAACTTAGAACTACTTAAACCTAACTAACCTAAGGACATCACACACATCCACGCCCGAGGCAGGATTCGAACCTGCGACCGTAGCAGTCGCACGGTTCCAGACTGCGCACCTAGAACCGCGAGACCACCGCGGCCGAAAAAAAAAAAAAAAACTTGCTTCATGTTTTTTTTCTGATGGTAAATACATTTTTACCAAGTACCGGCTCATCAGCTTTCTCATAAAAAACGCTAAATACTTCAGTCGAAGGAAATTTCAGAAGACAGACTGTATTCCGAGCGAATATGAACGTATATGTTGCAATTCAGAGGAGCGTTAAGAAAATAATGAAGGTCACAAAGTTCTTTACTGTAGTAACTGCACTTATTTGAAACATATTTTCAGATCAGCCACCTACAAGGCACTTTTTAGTGCTTCTTACAATAGAAATGTTTATATATATATACATTTCCCAAATCCTATCCCTTCCATCCGATTGCCACAGAGCATAGCGTGACTCAGCACTCCAAATCACGCGTTACAAGGCACCCACTGTCCAGTGGCTTCTTCACACCGTCCCATGCCTCGTTTAGGACTGACACAATCGTGTGGCATATGGAGAGCTGCCCGGCCGTTGTAACCAGTTCTTTTTAAGTCGCGATGCACAATCATTGTGCTACTTACACTGTTGGTAGCACTTCGGAACTCAGGGGTGATTCCTTCCACTGGTTTAATGGGGTATTTTCACAACCAGACTCGCCTGCAGCTCGTGGTGTAGTGGTTAGCGTTGCTGCCTCTGGATTATGGAGTCCCAGGTTCGATTCCCGGCCGGGTTGGAAATTTTCTCTGCCTGGGGACTGGGTGTTTGTGTTATCCTCATTATCACCATCACCACCACCACCACCACCACCACCATTCGTGACAGCGGCAAACTGGATTGCGAAAAATTTGGTCTGCGGAAATATTAGGACTTTGTACGGGCGCTGATGACCGTGCAGTTGAACGCCCCACAAAACAATCATCATCACCACCATTATCATCATTACAACCACACTCCGCAATGGTCTATCGGCAGTACTTGAGATTTTACTGGTCTTGGTTTAGCTGTGTAGTTGTTCCCTCGCGTTTCCGATTCACGATCACATTATCGACAGTCGACTTGTGCGACCTTACTATGGTTGAAATGTCCCGGTTGGATTTGTTACCCACGTGACACAAAAGACTGGTCCACATTCACACTCAAAGTCACTGAGCTCTCCTGATGACTCATTTTGCTGTTACAGCTTTTCTACCGACAACACAGTAGTCCACGACTCTCTTAACATCTAGCAGTCATGTGCTCAATATGTAGTGGTGTTCGGATATTTTTGATCTTATGTTATACACTGGTGACCAGAACTTAAGGGCGAAGGAACTTACTTGCGATCTGCCACTGGCAAGTAACATAGCTCTATGAAACTTGGACAATACATGGAAAGGACAGCACAGAAGGTAACTGAAGGAAATTTGCAATAACACCAACAGGTATGACACTTTTACTGAAGTACAATAATTACGCTGATAGTCCCCCGGACAGTACAAAAGCATCACCACAGACGGCATGGCACGACCTGCAACGTGTCCCCAGGATGGCCGCAAAACTGGTACGGATTTCTTGTGGCAGGGCGTTCGAGTCCCTATTATTCAACATGGTGGCGTTGCTGTCAGGCTTCCTCCGAGCCATAATCCGTAGATAGCGGTCATCCACTGCAGTAGTAGCCCTTGGGCGGCCTGAGCGAGGCATCTCATCGACAATTCCTGTCTCTCTGTATCTCCTCCATGTCCGAACAATATCGATATGGAAGGTAGGAGATGGATACTGGCAGAAGTAAAGCTGTGAGTAGCGGGCGTGAGTCGTGCTCCGGTAGCTCAGTTAGTAGAGCACTTGCCCGCGAAAGGCAAAGGTCCCGAGTTCGAGTCTGGGTCGGGCACACAGTTTTAATCTGCCAGGAAGTTTCATATCAGCGCACACTCCGCTGCAGAGTGAAAATCTCATTCTGGAAACATCCCCCAGGCTGTGGCTAAGCCATGTCTCCACAGTATCCTTTCTTTCAGGAGTGCTACTTCTGCATGTTTCGCAGAAGAGCTTCTGTAAAGTTTGGAAGGTAGGAGACGGATACTGCCAGAAGTAAAGCTGTGAGTACCGGGCGTAAGTCGTGCTTCGGTAGCTCAGTTGGTAGAGCACTTGCCCGCGAAAGGCAAAGGTCCCGAGTTCGAGTCTCGGTCGGGCACACAGTTTTAATCTGCCAGGAAGTTTCAATATCGATATGGTTCACTCCGAGACGCCTGGACACCCTCCTTATTGAGAGCGCGTCCTGGCACTAAGTAACAATGCAGACGCGATCGAATCGCGCTGTTGATCGTCTAGGCATGGTTGAACTACAGACAACACGAGCCGTGCACCTCCTTCCTGGTGGAATGACTGGAACTGATCGGCTCTCGGACCCCCACAGTCTAATAGACGCTGCTCATGCACGGTTGTTTACATCTTTGGGCGCGTTTAGTGACATCTCTGAACAGTCAGAGGGACTATGTCTGTGAAACAATACCCTCAGTCAACGTCAATCTTCAGAAGTTCTGGGTACCGGGGTGATGCAAAACTTTTTTTTGATGTGTGTATATTCCGAGATCCACAGAATCAAGACCGTGCCGAGAATACCGAACTTTGGGTATTAACCTCTCACCACGGACAACGCAGTGGCTGACGGTCTTCATTTGACTACCGAGAGCAGTGGCGTTTGCACAGCGTTGTCAGTGCTGACAGGCAAGCAGCACTGCGTGAAATAACGGGAGAAATCAATCCGCGGCTTACGGCAAATGTAACCGTTAGTACAGCGCGGAGGAAGTTGGCGTTATTGGGCTATGGCAGCAGACGATCGACGCGCCTCTGGGATTGTGAGCACATCGCTTGGACCCTAGACGGCCGGAGAACAGTCGTCTGATCGGATGAGTTCCGATTTTATTTGGTAAGAGCTGATGGTAGGGTTCGAGTGTGTCGCAGGTCTCACGAAGAAATGGGGCCGAATTGTCAACAAGGCACTGCGCAAGCTGGATGTATCTCCGTTAGGTCGTGTTTACATGCAATCGATTGGGTTCTCTAGTCTGATTATTGACTGGAAATGGCTATGTTCACCTACTTGGAGAACTTTTGCAACCATTTATGGTCTTCATGTTACCGAACAACGATGGAACTTCTATGGATGTCAATGCGCCATGACAGCGAACCACAATTGTTCGAGATTGATGTGAACATTCTGGACAATTCGAGTGAATGATTTGGCCACCCAGATCGCCCGACGCAATGGAGAGATCAGTTGGCGCACAAAATCCCGCACCGGCAACACTTTCGCGATTATGGACGGGTACAGTGGCAGCATGTCTCAGCGTTAGTGAAGGGCACTTCCAAAGACCTGTTAAGTGCATGCCACTTCGAATTGGTGCACTACGCGGTACGTAAGGAGGTCCGAAACCATGTTACGAGGTATCAGGTGACTTAGCACCTCAGTGTGTTTGGATTTTAAACGCTAACAATTGTAAAGGGCTTTAAAATGACTGTTACTGATAACGACTGACTCAGAATGACGTTGGTACCAGTTACTGTTCATCTACTTTCACAACGTATTTCGAATGATTGAACCTCCACCATCAAGTGGATTTATGGGGACTAAAATGGCTTGTGTGTGTGTTGTATTATGATTTTGAAATAATCTATGGCGCTGGCTAGTAGAAAAAAACAATATTTCGGTGCTTTTGTGGAGATCTACAAGGGTCACTCCAAAAGAAAGCACACTTTTTTAAAAATTCGTCTTTTATTCTACATTCGTGGAGGTATGTGCCGTCTATGCAACTAAATGAAGGCAGTTTCTTTGTTGCCATACGCGTTTCGCTTCATTTATTTGGGAAGCATCATCAGTGGCCTGAAATACATGTTTCTTTTTATATATACAATAAGCGTATTATCTGCTAGATATAATAAGTAGATATATTACATTTTGTCGGTTTTTTTTAGGTTAGAAGCAACTTTTGTAGCACAAGTTCCGTAAAATGATGTATCTTTCGTTTTACTTACGATTTCCAGCACTGCTAACACATATATGTGTTTCTGGAGATGTATTTGTTGGTCTTCATGCTCCAGTTAGCCGAATCAGGTGTTGTTTAGCCACTTGTCACATCACATTTCACTTTCACTGCCATTTGGCGATCAACATATGTGTCTTTGCAGTGTGTAGTGTTGCCAACTGTTGTTATGTGTTTGTCTTTTGTTTCTGTTGTGTTTTGTGGTTTTCATTTGTTGTATGTCTGTGTGTGTGTGTGTGTGTGTGTGTGTGTGTGTGTGTGTGTGTGTGTGTGTGTGTGTGTGTGTGTGTGTGTGTGTGTGTGTATGGGGGGGGGAGTAGGAGGGAGAGAGAGAGAGAAGAGGGGAAGGATATTCATTAATTATTTATCCTGGTTGCACTTCAGTTTGTTGTTGTTTTGGTGGCTAGCATGATCAGCGAGTTATTGTTTATATGTATTTGGTCATTGAGTACCTTCTTTTCCATTGCAATGGCTCTTTGTATGTGGAAGTTTTCTTGCAATGTCAGGAGGTTTTTGTTGTGATTATTCACTCTGATAACTGTCATGTCACATTCCATGTTGGATGGTTCATGTCAATGTTTTATCAGGTGTTCGGCAAAGGTAGAATGACTGTTCTCATATTTCCAGCTTCTTATATGTTCTTTGTACCTAGTTTTAAAGTTCCTGCTTGTCATCCCCAGATATAATGCTTTACATTCTTGGCACTCTAGCTGGTATATACCTGCTCCTTGGTATTTGTCTGGTTTTTCTGTTGTTTGTAAATGTGATTGGAGTGTGATTCTTGTTCTGTAAGCTATTTGTAATCCCTGTTTCTTTAATATATTTGCTATCTTGTGTGTTGTTTTGTGTTTGTATGTGAGAGTATACCATTTTTTTCTGTTATTCATGTCATGAGTGTTATTGTTTTGTGTTTCTGTGTGTGCTGTAGTGTTTGTGGGGTTCTGTAATCTCTGCTTGTTTTCATTTTTCTTTAGTTGTGTTTTAATTTTTTCATTGAGTTTTTGTACTATATGGGTGCTGTAACTATTGTTAGTGGCTATCAGTTGTATTCTTTGTAACTCTTTTTCATAATTTTCTTTGCTGAGTGGGATGTTATTTAGCCTGTGTAACATGTGTCGTAGGGCCGCTAATTTTTGATTTTGTGGGTGGTTGGATGAAGCATGTATGATTATGTCTGTGGCTGTAGGCTTTCTGAAGATGTCAAATGTGTGTTTATTGCTCTCTCTCTTTATTGTTATATCCAAGAAATGTATTTGCTTTTGTGTTTCTTTTTCTATGGTAAATTGAATATTTTTATGTATGTTGTTTATATCTGTATGAAGTTTATCAATTTTCTCTGTTGGTTCATCTACCATACAGATTATGTCATCTACGTATCTGTACCAGTAAACAATTTTGTATCCTTTCTTTCTGATGACTGTATCGAAGATAGTGTTTTCTATGTAGTTGATGAATATGTTTGCTAGTGTTCCTGAAATTGGGGATCCCATTGGGAGCCCATCTTCTTGTAAGTAAAATTCCTTTTCAAATTGGAAGTAATTTTGGGATGTGATTACTTTGAGGGTTTTTGTTATTTCATTAATATTGTCTACAGGTAGTTTGTTGTGTGTTAGTAAGTTTTCTTCAATTAGTTTTATTGTGTCTGCAGTGGGTATTGAGGTGTACATGTTCTCTATGTCAAAAGAGATGAGTGATGCTGTTTGTGGGATGTGTAAGTCTTTTATATGTGTTATGAGTTCATTTGTGTTTTTCACTGTTCTGCTGTTTTTCCATTTTATAGTGTTGCATTATGATTTTGTTCATGTGTTTTGCCACATGGTATGATGGTGCCTTCATGAAATTAATAACAGGCCTCAATGGAATGTGGGGTTTGTGGGCCTTGGGTTGGCTTCTGAGTGTTGGTGCTTTTGGGTTCTTCTGTGTGATATGTTGTTTTTGTTTATCTGTAAGTATGTGTCTGATCTCTCTAAGGTTGTTTTTTATGTATGTCTGGAAGCGTGCTGTTGGATCAGATTTTAGTTTTGTGATCTTGTTAGAAGAGATGAAATCCATAGTTTTTTCTATATATTGTTCATTATTGATCAGTACTGTGCTGTTCCCTTTGTCAGCTCTTGTGACTATGATGTTGTTAGCTTGCAGTTTTTCTTTTAATTTCTTAGTGGTGTTTTTTTCTGTTTGAAGTTTACTGTTTTGCTCTTTCTTTGACATGGTGATTATGTTATTTATTTCTTTCTTCACTAGTTCTCGTGTTAGTCCAATATTTATAGTGTTATTTTTATTTTTCTCTTCCTGTGTCAGGATGCTTTCTGTTTCTACAATTAGATTTTCTATGTAGTGGTTATCTATTTTTGTGCTGATGTGTTTGAGTCCTTTCTCTAATAGCTGTGTTTCTTTCTCAGTTGATTCTGTGTCTGTGAGATTTATTAATTTTGGGTGAAATTTGTGCTGATGGGTGTGTTGCACTTTGTCATACTTTCCTCTATAGTTATTTTTACTAGTGAGTGTTTTGATTTTTCGTTCATGTATGTTGTGTGTGTATTGCAGTGTTCTTGCTGTGATGTGTTCAATTTTTTGTATTATGTTGCTCATCACTGTTGGGTTGTTAATAAAAGCTGATAACTCAAGATGTAAATCATATAACATCCTATTGAGCATGAGTTTCTTAGTGTAAAGCGATTTGATTTCATTTTCTAACCAAGTCTTTTCTGCAAATGATTTCGTTTTTTGTGCTACAAAAGAGTTGTTTCTGACCTTTACATTAATATAGCTCGGAATTACATTATTTATTTTACAGGTTTGATTGTATTTAATGTGTTGGATGGTCTTGTGGAGTCTGAGATGGATATTCTTGAAACTGTTGTATAATTTGACGGGAAATGCCTGACATGGCAGTATTATCGTCATTTTTACTGTTTTCCGTCTTATCCTTTAGTTGCTTTAAATTCGTGGAGGTATGTGCCGTCTATGCAACTAAATGAAGACAGTTTGTTTACATGTTTGAAAGTTTTACAGTGTGTAGATACATCTTTTATGAACAATATTTTCATTTCACCACATAATTTCCATCCCTCTGAACTGCCTTACGCCATCTTGTAACCAGGGCCCGTATACCCACACGGTGTAATTCTGGACCAACCTGTTGGAGCCAAGGTTTGGCAGCGTGCACAAGGGAGTTATCTTCCAACCTTGTTCCACGAAGAGAGTCTTTCAGCTTCCCAAACAAATGATAGTCACATGGAGCCAGGCCAGGACTATAAGGCGGGTGTTTCAGTGTTGTCCATCCGAGTTTTGTGATCGCTTCCCTGGTTTTCTGACTGACATGTAGCCGTGCATTGTCGTGCAACAGCAAAACATCCTGCTTTTGCCGATGTGGTCGAACACGAGTCAAATGGTTCAAATGGCTCTTAGCACTATGGGACTTAACTTCTGAGGTCATCAGTCCCCTAGAACGTAGAACTACTTAAACCTAACTAACCTAAGGACATCACACAACACCCAGCCATCACGAGGCAGAGAAAATCCCTGACCCCGCCGGGAATCGAACCCGGGAAACCGGGTGTTGGAAGCGAGAACGCTACCGCACGGAACACGAGTCAGGCGAGCTTGAAGTTTCTTCAGTGTCGTCACATATTCGTCAGAATTTATGGTGGTTCCATTTGGCATGATGTCCACAAGCAAGAGTCCTTAGGAATCGAAAAACACCGTAGCATAGATTTTCCAGCAGAAGGTGTGGTTGTGAATTTTTTTTCCTTGGGTGAATTTGCATGATGCCACGCCATTGATTGCCTCTTCGTCTCTGGTGAAAAATGATGGAGCCATGTTTCATCACCTGTCACAATTCTTCCACGAAATTCATCTCCACCATTCTCCTACTGTTCTAAAAGTTCGCTGCATACAGTTTTTCTTGTTACTTTGTGAGCCGCTGTCAACATCCTGGAAACCCACCTGGCACAAACCTTTTTTTAACGCGAACACTTTCAGTATTCTGCAGACACTTCCTTCCCCTATCCCAACGTAGTGTGACAATTCGTTCACTGTGATGCGTCTGTCCGCAGTCACCAGTTCGTTAGCTTTCTGCACATTGTCTGGAGTGCGTACAATACGAGGCCTGCCGCTGCGAGGACAATCCTCAATATTGCCGTGCCCGCTTTCATCATGTAACCTGCTTGCCCACCGACTAACTGTACTGCGATCGACAGCAGCGTCTCCATACACCTTTCTCAACCTCTTGTGGGCATTTATCACTGTCTCATTATCACAGCACAGGAATTCTATGACAGCACGTTGCTTCTGAGGAACGTCAAGTGTAGGTAGCTATCTAGAAGACATGCTGTGACGGCGCCACTCACGCGAACAGGTTGAAACAAGTTTGAAAAGAACTGGGATGGATGTATCTACACATTGTAAAACGTTCACACATGCAGAGTGAAAAAATTGTGTGCATTTCTTTTGGAGTGACCCTCGCATGACAAAGTATGAACGAAATCTGAATGTGAAACGAATATAAAAATATTTACCGTGGTCACAGCCTCCTTGCCCTCTCGTGTTATGTAACACTTTGTATACGCAGAGAGAACATAGTTGGCGTCTATGACCTAATAAATGCAAGGAACACACAGTACAACAAAACACCACTGCGGAGCAAGTCTCAAGGCATTGAGGAGGGCTTTTCTTTTTTTTTTTATTTATTTACACGTCAAGTTCAAATGGTTCAAATGGCTCTGAGCACTATGGGACTTAACATCTATGGTCATAAGACCCCTAGAACTTAGAACTACTTAAACCTAACTAACCTAAGGACATCACACACATCCATGCCCGAGGCAGGATTCGAACCTGCGACCGTAGAAGTCGCGCGGTTCCGGACTGAGCGCCTAGAACCGCGAGACCACCGCGGCCGGCTACACGTCAAGTTCCATAGGACGAAATTAAGGAGCAAATCTCCAAGGTCATGTGCCAGTACACGAAATTACAACATAAAAGTAATAACATATAAAAATAAAAGTTTATGAACCCGAAATTAGCCAGTCCATAAGATGAAATAAACGAAATCAACAATACAACAAGAACTAGCTTTATTTTTCAAGGAACTTCTCGACAGAATAGGAGGAGTGACCCATGAGGAAACTCTTCACTTTCGATTTGAAAACGCGTTTATTACTGCTAAGATTTTAGAATTAGAGTGGTAGCTTATTGAAAATGGATGCAGCACCATACTGAACACCTTTCTGCACAAGATTTAAGGAAGTCCGGTCCAGACGCAGGTTTGATTTCTGCCGCGTATTAACTGAGTGAAAGCTGCTTATTCTTGGGAGTAAGCTAATATTGTTAACAAGAAATTAACCGGCGGTTATATATATATATATATATATATATATATATATATATATATATATATATATATTGAGAGGCCAGTGTCAAAATATCCTTGCCCGAACCGCCCGTTTCTGAGCCAAAAATATCCTGATGGAGTGGGAAGAGTTACCCCAAAATATAATACTAGGGCTATTCGGAAAATAAGTTCCGACTGATCGCGAAATGGAAACCACTGTGATAATCAGAAATATTTTATCTGCAACAGTTAGCTACAGCTCCCAGCCGCTGCTCTACGTACTCACCACTCCGACTTAGACATTTGTCGTAGCGTTGCACCAACTTTCCAATACCCTCGTCACAGAAGGCAGCCGCCTGTGCTTCCCGCCAATTCTGTACGCCCATCTGTAGCTCGTTGTATGTACGAAAATGTTGTCCTCATAGCCAGTAGCTAATATGTGGGCAGAGATGAAACACAGAGGGAGCCAGTTACCGGCTGTAGTGCGGAAAACGCTGCAGGAGCATTTTCATTGCCCCTGAAAATTGCGACTGAGAATTGTCACGAAGTAGGAACTGTATGACAGTTCTGTAATGTGGACTGCATAACATCAGGCGACATCTCTCACCATGTGCATCTATGTGCTCACCATGCGCTCAGAACTGAAAAGAGCGAAGTGATGCAACCGACAGCCATACTAGACACACTGTCGAACACAGCTTTATTACATTTTGACAGTGGTTTCCATTTCTTGACCGATCGGAACTTACTTTCCCAATATCCTCGTACCATACGACACAAGCGAATGAAAATAAGCAAAGTAGACTAATTTTCGTGTCGAACGCTCACTCACTTCAGATACCGTTCGAATAGTAAAAATGTCAGTCTTAAGTCTTTGAACAAGACCCTGAATGTGGGCTTTCCACGACAGCTTACTATCTATCTGAAAATTTGAACCGTTCAGTTTCACTAATCATATGCCCATTCTGTGAAATTAAAACGTCAGGTTTGGTTGAATTGTATGTAAGAAACTGTAAAAACTGAGTCGTACTGTGATTTAGCGTTAGTTTATTTTCTAGAAGCCATGAAATTAGTTCATGAAATGCACTGTTTGAAACTGAGCCAATGTTGCACCAAACATCCTTTACTACCAAGCTAGTGTCATCAGCAAACAGAAATATTTTAGAGTTACCTGTAATACTAGAGGGTATATCATTTATACAAATAAGGAACATGAGTGACCCTTACACTGATCCCTGGGGCACCCCCCCCCCCCTCCCCAGTTGAGCGTACCCCACTCAGACCCGACATCACAGTCATTCTCAATATTGTAAATAATGACCTTTTGCTTACATACATGAATAGAAAAACAATTTTTATCACCAAGTTACGATGACTGTGTGTGCGTGCGCTGGGTATATGTGTGTGTGTGTGTGTGTGTGTGTGTGTGTGTGTGTGTGTGTGTGTGTTGAATGCACACCTCCTTACAATCCGACACAGGCCGCAGCGGTGTACATCCTTATACCGTTACTCTCAGCTATAAGTCCCTCATCTGCACCCTCCTAACATAACACTGCCTGGACGTCCGTCTCCCGTCAATTTTAAAAGTCCCATGAAATTTGGAAAGACATCACTGTGTCCCGAATTCCGCACCCGCTTGTCTTCCCCAGGTGGCATCCTATAGTAACACATCTATTTTGAAAACTTTCTGATCCTTCAGCACCTTCGGATTTGATACATTAACCGCGAAACTCAGTTCCCGCATCCAGTATCTTAGCCACTACATTCATATCCTATTTTCAATGCTCCTGCATGTGTTCTCCATCCTCTCCTGCCGTAACTTCAACCAACTCCCATCATCCAACGATAAAATCCCCACCATTCTCTCTAACCTAAGCCACAACGCTATACCTCACACCATTTTTCGGCTTCCACCTCTCATTCTCTTAGTCGCCACTTGCAACTCCAGAAGGTCCTGTAGTCATATGCACAATTCGCCCTCCATCAAGAACATGGTCATTTTCTGCACCACGAGCACTACTATTATTAACATCATTAGGGATGTTTCAACTGCGATATAAAGTCATCTAAAAGCTTTTCAAAATCGGAAAAATTATCCAACTAAGTGAATTAAAAAAGCCATTTATTTTGTTCTACAGCCGCGCGGTATTAGCCGAGAGGTCAGAGGCGCTGGTTCGAGTCTTCCCTCGGGCATGGGTGTGTGTGTGTTTGTCTTTAGGATAATTTAGGTTAAGTAGTGTGTAAGCTTAGGACTGATGACCTTAGCAGTTAAAGATTTCACACACATTTGAACATTTGTTTTTTGATTTTGATCTACATTTTCATCTATTTAAAAACTACTGTTAAATGTGTATAACCTGTGGTCCAAGAGCCGTTTTATGTGCTGCCTGCCTGCTCTTAGTGGGTAGTTGTCTTAACAATAAAAAAACCATAGTTTACAGTGTGGACGGAGTCCAGACAGCGATTACACGTGTCGGTATAGAGCGCAGTATCTGAGGACCACGACTGGGGCCGCCACTGAAACATCGTGCACCAAAAGCTGGAACTGCAACTCGGTTGAACACCCGAAGGCACAATATTAGTTCATCATTCCGAGAAAATCTAAGAGATTACATCCTGTCCACAACGCGGTGTTTTGAGCCGCAGCACAGATTCGGTACAGGGAAGGTTGTGGAAGTAAATCGGCCGCTCCTTTTCGAGAAAATCATCCCGGCATTTACCTTAGCCCAGGGGTCTCCAGACTTTTTAGTCCGTAGGCCACATTCACTCCTCCACGAAGTCATAAGGGCCAAGATCTACCTAGTGGGATTAAAGCACCCTAGCACTCCACGATCACCGTAATGTAAGGCTAAAGGAAAGATGAAATTGCAAAAATCTAAAGTTGTGGGAATAGCTAGCACTGAACCGAACTGCGATTTTTATTTAATTACATAATTTTGATTGGTGGACGTACCTGACCGAAATTCTGACGTATTTTATTCTGGCGAATTTCACCGACAAAAAAGTATGTCACTGCACATTCTTCACGAAAGCGTCCTGCAGAGTTAGTGAAACCTCAAAATCATTGTTAGGAACAGTATTACTGCAAGACGTAACAGAGGTAGAGTATGTCATCAACGCAGAGTTATTTCAAGCGGCTCAACAATAAGTTTAGTTATGTAGTCTTGTAGCGAGTAGCAGAGCCAATGTCACGGTGTATTGGTCGCGATAGGCCTCGAAATTCAATTGTTGGCAGAATAGGTACCACCTCAAATACACTCCTGGAAATGGAAAAAAAGAACACATTGACACCGGTGTGTCAGACCAACCATACTTGCTCCGGACACTGCGAGAGAGCTGTACAAGCAATGATCACACGCACGGCACAGCGGACACACCAGGAACCGCGGTGTTGGCCGTCGAATGGCGCTAGCTGCGCAGCATTTGTGCACCGCCCCCGTCAGTGTCAGCCAGTTGGCCGTGGCATACGGAGCTCCATCGCAGTCTTTAACACTGGTAGCATTCCGCACAGCGTGGACGTGAACCGTATGTGCAGTTGACGGACTTTGAGCGAGGGCGTATAGTGGGCGTGCGGGAGGCCGGGTGGACGTACCGCCGAATTGCTCAACACGTGGGGCGTGAGGTCTCCACAGTACATCGATGTTGTCGCCAGTGGTCGGCGGAAGGTGCACGTGCCCGTCGACCTGGGACCGGACCGCAGCGACGCACGGATGCACGCCAAGACCGTAGGATCCTACGCAGTGCCGTAGGGGACCGCACCGCCACTTCCCAGCAAATTAGGGACACTGTTGCTCCTGGGGTATCGGCGAGGAGCATTCGCAACCGTCTCCACGAAGCTGGGCTACGGTCCCGCACACCGTTACGCCGTCTTCCGCTCACGCCCCAACATCGTGCAGCCCGTTTCCAGTGGTGTCGCGACAGGCGTGAATGGAGGGACGAATGGAGACGTGTCGTCTTCAGCGATGAGAGTCGCTTCTGCCTTGGTGCCAATGAAGGTCGTATGCGTGTTTGGCGCCGCGCAGGTGAGCGCCACACTCAGGACTGCATACGACCGAGGCACACAGGGCCAACACCCGGCATCATGGTGTGGGGCGCGATCTCCTACACTGGCTGTACACCTCAGGTGATCGTCGAGGGGACACTGAATAGTGCACGGTACATCCAAACCGTCATCGAACCCATTGTTCTACCATTCCTAGACCGGCAAGGGAACTTGCTGTTCCAACAGGACAATGCACGTCCGCATGTATCCCGTGCCACCCAACTTGCTCTAGAAGGTGTAAGTCAACTACCCTGGCCAGCAAGATCTCCGGATCTGTACCCCATTGAGCACGTTTGGGACTGGGTGAAGCGTCGTCTCACGTGGTCTGCACGTCCAGCAAGAACGCTGGTCCAACTGAGGCGCCAGGTGGAAATGGCATGGCAAGCCGTTCCACAGGACTACATCCAGCATCTCTACGATCGTCTCCATGGGAGAATAGCAGCCTGCATTGCTGCGAAAGGTGGATATACGCTGTACTAGTGCCGACATTGTGCATGCTCTGTTGCCTGTGTCTATGTGCCTGTGGTTCTGTCAGTGTGATCATGTGATGTATCTGACCCCAGGAATGTGTCAATAAAGTTTCCCCTTCCTGGGACAATGAATTCATGGTGTTCTTATTTCAATTTCCAGGAGTGTATTTGGCGGGCCGGTTACCGGGGATGTCCGGCGAGCTAACGCGGGCCGTTTTGCCGGCTCTCGCGGGCCAGTTTCGGCCCGCGGGCCGTAGGTTGGAGACCCTTGCCTTAGTCGATTTAGGTAAATCACAGGGAACCTAAGTCTGGGTGTCCGGACAGAGATTTGAACTGTCCGTCCTCACGAATGCGAGTCCAGCACTTACTGTGCCACCCGGTTCGGTTGCTTCCTGGAACAGCGCAGGGGTGCCGAGGTGGTCTTATCTTGTTTCAGAACCGAACCGACCAAAAAGTTGAAAGAGAGCTCCACAAGGGTCGATATTAGGCCCTTAATTCTGCAGCTACAAATTGCGGCATTTGTTTAATTAATTGAGAGGTACTGCCCACACAGACGAGCTGTTTGAGGCTGTGCACATAAGTAAGAGATCCTCCAGATGAGTTATTGGGCTCTACGCGATATCTCGCCGGACAGTGACAGCCCGTCGTAAAAACGGCCGGCCTCGGCAGTCAGCGGCTGGAGTGAAAGTGAAGCGCTCCGAGCCGACTGTTTCGCGGCGGGAGAGAGACGTGCGTAACGCCAGAAGCGGCGGGCGCGAGCTTTTTTGTGGAAGGCTGCCGCGTCCAGTTAACCACGCGTGCGCTATATTAGGGCGGGAATGCGGGCAGAGGCAGTAGCCGCACGGGGTCACAGCCGGCGCCTCGCCTCGATTCCCCAGTCCTCTCGGAAAAGGAAAAGACGAGTCTCCCGTTACTGGTAGAACCCGGCCTGGGGGGGGGGGGGGGGGGGAAGATCAGTTGGGGTTCCGGAGAAATATAAAAACGACCGAGGCAGCATTGACACTTTAGACTCGTCTGTGTTGTCCACCAACCAGTATTGTTTATCAAGTGACACTTGATGGACTAATGTCACCTCGTTACTATCCCTCTGTGTAGGGGCTGTAATTTTGGTACTCTTTTTTAAACCAGCAAGGTAAAACAGAGGCCACTACAGTGTGTAAACTTTTACATGGCAGACCTCTCCCTAGTCCTGAATCGGTAGAAGTCGGTAAACGTCGGGAGGCTTCGGTAGGCACGCAGTTTCGACTGCTGCCAGCATTACGCAGCTGACTGTGTTGTACCAGGTACCCATTGTCGTCTGCTTCATTATTGTTTTGCGCTGTACTGTTCTGCGTGTTTTTATTGTGCAGTTGTGCTAAACATTATCAAAATGAGTGAAGAGGCAGTTGGTGGCCCATCTCGGGTGTCGCCAACAACCCTTACCGGTAGGCCTACGGTTAGAAGGAAACCAGTATTACGTAGCGATGCTCGCAAAATTATATTGCGTGTGATTGAATGCTGCGAAAGGGAAAGGGAGCAGAAAAAATTGCTTCGCCCCATTTACCTCCTCAAGATGTGTCTTATTTCTTTTTTCCCCGGCTAGAACCTTCGTGAGCGTACGGAGAACAAATCACCAAAATTTCATCACAATCTGATGAATGGTTTGGGAAAGCACAGAGGGCAGACATACATACATTCATTTTTGTATATAGAGATTGACAGTTACGTTATACTATTTGACCTGTTTAAGTATATTTAAATTTTATAATTAATAGTTTAACATTGTGGGGAATGAAAAAAAAGTTGCTAGCAGATGGAATCGAACCCAGGTACGCTGCACGACAACCCTTTCGCTAATCAATTGCGCTAAGCATAGTACAGTGACTTCACTCTTTCAACATTGTCAATTACTCTTCTCGGGCGTGTTTACGAACAACATTTAAAGCGAGTTTTACTTTCAAGCCTTTCGTCTGCTTTCGTGTGAGCATGAAGCGCAATTTGTAGTGCCAGCACTGAAACTGGTAGGGGTGCCTTGTCCTCCCCCCTCCCAACGGCTCCCCTCCCCTCCCCTCGCCAGCCAATGCTTTCTCCCGCCTCTCCCCGCACACCCCTCACATCTCTGCCGTCTTACAGTTAACACACTGTATTTCCACCACATAAAGTGGATTTAGTGCTCAAGTACCCACACAGAGCCGTGAACACTTCCCAGTTTATCAATGGGGGATAATTGAAAATTATTATTACTATTATCGGTGCCATGCGTGCAATGGTCGTGTCAGGTGCGCGATATTGAATTCTGATCCTATCATTAACGGCGCGAGACCTGCACGACCTTGTAGCAACCGTTATAGTTCTTCATTATTCTACTGTGACACTAAGGATGGTTTCACGCAACGAAAGGGAGAATGAACAAAGTAAGAGCATATGGACTATCAGACCAATTGTGTGATTGGTTTGAACAGTTCCTAGATAAAAGAACGCAGCATGTCATTCTCAATGGAGAGAAGTCAACCGAAGTAAGAGTGACTTCAGGCGTGCCGCAGGGTAGTGTCGTAGGACCGTTGCTATTCACAATATATATAAATGGCCTTGTGAATAACACCGGAAGTTCACTGAGGCTTTTTGCAGATGACGCTACAGTATATCGAGAGGTTGCAACAATGGAAAATTGTACTGAAATGCAGGAGCATCTGCAGCGAATTGACGCATGGTGCAGGGATTGGCAATTGAATCTCAATGTAGACAAGTGTAATGTGCTGCGAATACATAGAAAGAAAGATCCTTTATCATTTAGCTACAATATAGCAGGTCAGCAACTGGAAGCAGATAATTCCATAAATTATCTGGGAGTACGCATTAGGAGTGATTTAAAATGGAATGATCATATAAAGTTGATCGTCGGTAAAGCAGATGCCAGACTGAGATTCATTGGAAGAATCGTAAGGAAATGCAATCCGAAAACAAAGGAAGTAGGCTACAGTACGCTTGTTCGCCCACTGCTTGAATACTGCTCAGCAGTGTGGGATCCGTACCACATAGGGTTGATAGAAGAGATAGAGAAGATCCAACAGAGAGCAGCGAGCTTCGTTACAGGATCATTTAGTAATCTCGTAAGCGTTACGGAGTTGATAGATAAACTCCAGTGGAAGACTCTGCAGGAGAGACGCTCAGTAGCTCGATACGGGCGTTTGTTAAAGTTTCGAGAACATACCTTCACCGAGGAGTCAAGCAGTATATTGCTCCCTCCTACGTATATCTCGCGAAGAGACCATGAGGATAAAATCAGAGAGATTAGAGCCCACACAGAATCATACCGACAATCCTTCTTTCCACGTACAATACGCGACTGGAATGGAAGGGAGAACCGATAGAGGTACTCAGGGTACCCTCCGCCACACACCGTCAGGTGGCTTGCGGAGTATGGATGTAGATGTACAGATTAAAGGACTCATTTATTTAACAGTTGAATAATGAACAATTATACACTCGAATGTGGGTGGGGGAAGAAAGAATTGAGTTCAGCAACATACCCCAACGCTCGTTCGTAATAAGCCACGATAGCAGGAGACAAGGAATTTTACGGACGATCGCCGTATTATCAGATGGGGTCCAATTTACTAAAGGAAGGGGTTGCAGGCATGCTACGACCACCACCATGAATCAGCTAAAGACTAAGAAAGATGCTACTGTGGTTGTGTCGCTAGGTAGCCTCCTGTACTAAAGGAATACAACCAGCAAGACGCGAAACTCTTCATATAGCTATGGCTTGCGGTCCGACTACGTTAACGAAACTTGAAGGGGCGCCAGACACTGACACCACGTGGCGTAGGACAGGGTAAACGTTTTCAAGCTAGGAAGACATAAATTCTGAGTCGAATTTTACACAAAAGAACCGAAAGAGCTACTGTCGGACGAAGTGGAAAAGTGAGCATGAATGTATGCACTTTAGTGCCGTACTGCAAGCTTCTGTGACTAACCAACACGTCTCGCACATTATGCCCGACTGTATAAGGAAAACCCTACAGCCTTATGACACGGAAAACTTAGCATAAACCGTAATTCAAGGAGCGCACATCACATCAGTACAATGAGCTATAAGGTTCCATCTGGGCCGCAGAGCGCGAATCTACAGTGCACGTCGCGGCGGCGCTCATGCTTACCGAACTTCATCTCCAGGGAACAGCACGGTCACACTAGGACTGACTGCTGCCCCTTTTGACCACTATCCATCCGCGGAGGGCGGTTGGCACCCGCCCGCGAAAAACGGGCGCGCACCTGAACTGGCCAATCATAGGGCCGGAATTTCACAGGGAGGTGACTCGCGACGTTAAAGTTGAGAAGAAATATCAGTTACAAGGTTCGTAAGGAAGGTTGGGGAACTGAGAGCAGTGCTACCCTGGCAATCGGAAAAAGGATAGGAAACGGGGAGCCATCGTGGCTGCTAGGAAGACTGCTGCCCTCGCCCATAAATAAAGAAAATTCCTGGCGCCCTGCTCCTCTCACGGATCAGTGTGAGACAAGCTGTAAAAATCGTCAAATAAATCAGGCAACCCATAGAAATTATTACCTGAATAATTAGTTTACCGAATACCAGAATGCGTGGATTAGAAATATGAAATGCGAGCACTGAATGGCGAATGAAGTGCACGTCTTTCAACCTTTTGTTGTGTGCACTGAAGATTACTACATCGTAGTTGAAATCTAGGTCTTTTGTAATAAAACGACGAATTTCGCGATCGATTGCTGTTCTTTTCTTAATTGTCCATATCCAACGATCGCCACGCACGAGGAAATCATATGGATTCCAATCTCATTATTGTAGTTACCCTCACGTGACTACATTCGTTGGCTGCGATAGCTTGACAACCAGACTGTCGCCTTTCAACCTAACCTAGAGCTTGGGTTTTCGCCTTTCGACCTAGCCTTCGGGCTACACATCAGCCCGGTCTGCCACCACAACCTACATTCGAAAAAAAGTAATATAGATGCAGATCAAATGTTGAAACGTTCCCATCTACTCTATATCTCTTCTGTTGTTTCGCAATAACCGTCTCCTCTATATCTCTTTTCTTTCGCAACCTTCCCTTCTACAATAAACTATGAAACCTTTCCTTAGGATTTCTATCTCTTGCTTAATAATAACAAATGAAATCTTCCCTTTGAAATGTATTATCTTTCTCAATCTTCGCATACAAATTTAATTGCTGCTTATTCAAAGTGCTTTTCTTATTATTTCGACGAAACATAGAATGTGTCGTCGTCGTGGCCCTCAGTCATTATCTGCAATAACCCTAAACTGTTCCTTACCTTTTTCTTACTGTTGCTGGATCGCCATCTGACTGCTACATCGAACTGCGACATGAATATACTTACTCTCTTTTACTATACTCTATTAGCTGCTGGTGGGCTTTCATAATAAGTGGCTGTATTTGTTACCAAATATCTGTGCATGCGTGACGAGCGTAAGAACTCTCGTTCGATCATTCGGCTTCGACATCATCAACAATTACCCGCGTCGTGTCGGTTACGCGTGCGCTCTTCTGAGTGACGTTGTGGACTGTGTAATATTAGTAATTTTCGCCTCACAAACATTAACATACGCTCGATAGTAAACGCCTGATGGCCTAAAGTTATCGAACAATTGTAAAGTAAAAGAAATGAACCATCGCATAGCAGCGACAGAGTCTATTATTCTTTATAGGGAAGGATTTGGAAGGAAATCGGCCGTGCCCTTTCAGAGGAATAATCCCGGCATTTGCCTGAAACGATATAAGGAAATCACGGAAAACGTAAATCAGGGTGGCTGGAGACGGGATTGATCCGTCGTCCTCCCGAATGCGAGTCCAGTGTTCTAAGCACTGCGCCACCTCGCTCGGTTAAGGCGGAAGGAACATTATCGTTTTCCTATTATTTCTGAACCAACTCTTCTTTAATTGTTTAGTGTTGCATTTATTTTAAAGTCTATAAATCTTCTGGTCCCTTAGTGTTGATCCGGGTATGACTACATCGCGACTATAAAAATGCACAGAAATGATAATGTTTCTTCCGAACAATCTCAAAGATATTAATAATCTGCTCTTATTCAGGTATTTAATGCTCAACGTATGCTATTATAATATTGTAATCAATCCCTGACTCTGTTGCCAAGTGGCCCACCAAAATATTCACATTTCGACATTTAAAAAAATAAAAAAATAGTTTTTATTTTCGCCCCCCCCCCCCCCCCTCCCCAAGAACAACGTTACAACTGGTAATCATCTATTAATTGGGATAAACACTTATCAATTAGAATGTAAACAGTGCAACCTGCGATTTTCTTTAATCGTCTCAGAATATAGTTGTTCATACCAGACATAGAAAAGTGTTGTGTTTCGACGATGAGTGGCTCCCCTAAACCCGCTTGCATATTTCTACAGATAATTTCAGGCAAGCCAGCAGCTGTGTGGAGCAGAACAGTGCGACCGCCGCGGGATTACCAGGTACGTGCTGTGGACAGGGCGCACGGCCATGAAAAGCATTTCTACCCCCTGAGCGTGTTATAATACTCAGTCGGTCGATTTCAGCCGAACAACCGTTTTACCATACTCATTTTAGTTGCTCGTCCTGGAACAAGCATGGTCTAACGTGAAAAGTTCCCTTAGAAAAATTATTGAATTACTGTGCCGGAAAACCCCTTACGTTATTTGATTTTCAAACTGCTGAACAGAACTGAACGTACTCAGACCTTTCTCTCTTTACTTATTCTGATCAACGCTAAACTGACAAACAATATTTTTAGCATCGCAATATGACTTTCAAAAAGCCCTACAAAAGAATGGCCCTGACTAACAATAACCTATACCTTTCATGAATCACTTACCTCACAAAAAATTTTAGTTACTCTAACTACTGCAATACAGCGAACGCCACTACTGCCAGCTAAATAAAAGATTTTGATAAAGAACAAACAATGTATTTACCTTAATAGTGTTCAAAAGTCATATATATATCTCAGTTCATGACGTCCAGTCTTACAAATTTACTGTCTGTGATGGGCACACGTCCAGATCATCCGCTCTCAAAACTCCGCCATCTCTCTCCCCACATCCACCATTGCTGGCGGCTCACCTCCAACTGTGCAACACTACGCGCGTTAACCCTAGGACGCCTAAGGGGGGGGGGGGGGGGGTTCGTTGAACCCACAACTTTTTATGGCCCCTGCTTTTGCCCAAATAACGTTCATACTACATATTCCCTTTGAATTATTGTTTGTTGGCTACTTTATGAAACGTTAGTGCCAATATATTCTATAAAAAATTCCTGGTTTGAAAGAAAAAATAAATAAACTTATTATGGGTCCAACAACCCCCCCCCCCCCTTAGGCTTCCATGCTATAGAAAATTTCCCTTAGTAGGATTTCGTATTTCTCATCTCTACAACAATGCAATTTAGTTTCTTGTTGGTTGGTATTCTTGATATTCGCAACAATTGATTTAGTTTCAGAGTAAGTGATTGTTGATGTCAGTCAGCTGTAATTTATCTTGTAAATTTGCAGTGAGTTAGTGCAGTTCCCAACACGTAGGCCTCCAGTAACTTTGGTGTCCTACACACCAAAAACGAAACCAAGTAAAAACTTACTGATGTTATCAAAAATGCTCCAAGATAAAGGCACTGTTAGAGGAGAGAAGAATAAAACCGAGATAAATGTATATTATAATTCACTAAAGGTGGAATTGATACCATTGATCAAATGGCGCGTATGTGCACCTGCAAGAGGGGAACAAACAGATGGCCTCTGTCTGTATTTTACTCTCTCATCGACATTTGTGCTATCAATGCAACCACAATATTCATCCAGTAACATCCAAGATGGAATGAAAAGAAACACAACAAAGGGAAACTTTATCTTCTGCAAGCTGGGATGGAACTAGTGAAATTGCAGGTAGAAGAAAGAAGTGCCAATGCAAGAGGGTTATCTAACCAAACTGTTCAATCAATGGAGACTATGCTACAAAAGAAAATCAAAGAAGTGACAACAGAAGCACGTCAGCCTCCTGCAGGGAAAGGTCGGTGCCATATTTGTGTAAGAAAAGCTAAAACAAAGAAACAGAAGTACAACAATCTAAGTAAACCTAAACAGTACTGCGGACAGTGTCATAAACATGTGTGTACACACATTAAAAAAAAAATTTTGAAGTGCGTCTCTTGCCTTGAAGTTGAGGACTCAGAGTAGTCTATTGTATATGAACACAACTGTATTTTGTATTGCAATATGTCAATTTTGTATTTACTCAATCCAATATTTATAACAATCAACAACATTTATAAACTGATGCCTTAGTTAAAATACATAAACCATTTTGAAAGTTCTAATTTTTCATCAGTAAACTTATTTAGTACCTGTGGGCTTGCCGAACCCCCACCGCCTCCTTAGGCATACAAGTTAGAAAAAAAGGCTTGGGCATCCTAGGGCTAACAGCCAACTGCCGAAAACTACAATAGCGACTGTTTCAAAAATGCCCTCCAGCCACAGACTGCACACAGCACAGCCAGTGATTTTCATACAGAGCGCTAGGTGGCGTTACTAACATAAAAACCTAAACAGCCTACTTACAAACGTATTGGTGCTTTGTTTGTGTTCTTCCTACGCTCTGGTTTCCATACCAGAATGGAAGATGCAGAATACGATGTCGATAGCGGCTGGCGATCAATACTTTCGAATGTAAACACAGCACACGACTTGGATGTGCTGTGCCTGTCACAGTGTTAGCACATCGCAGAGACAGCAGCGGCAGTGGCGGAGCAGCGTACTCACTTGGCGTTCTTGGGCGCGAAGCTGTCCATGTCGGCGGACTCGTCGAGCAGCTGGCTGCTGCAATGGTGCGCGGGCGACGTGTGGGAGCCGTACCCGTCCGGGTTGAGCTGCAACACAAGAAGGCCGCGCGCCGGTCAGCGCTCTCTGCCCAGTCCAGCCTCCAGCACGCGCGCTGCTCTGCTCTGCGGTGCCGGAGCAACACGCGCCTCACAGCAGACGCGGCCGCCGCCGTCCCCACAGCCTGGCTGGCTTCACTCGTACCACCGGCTCACCTATCTACAGCATTTCACTGCGTCACTCACAATGTCGTCCTACATAAACTCAGGTTTATGCAACTGATGATTTACGAGCCTGGAAGTTAGATAAGTGGCAGTCTGAATGCGACACTAGAAGCACA
This sequence comes from Schistocerca gregaria, assembly GCF_023897955.1. Taxonomy (NCBI): domain Eukaryota; kingdom Metazoa; phylum Arthropoda; class Insecta; order Orthoptera; family Acrididae; genus Schistocerca; species Schistocerca gregaria. The sequence goes on from NC_064922.1 coordinate 937,178,059, forward strand.
GCAAGATGGCTTTACAATACGTTCCAAAGCACCACGAACAGGTCCAAACTTCGCGCCATTGCCCCTACTCGTTGTATGGTGCACCTGTTAACAGGTGACGGTCCATATCCCAAACATTTGCACCGAGTGGGATGTAGTAACACACCAGTCTGTGAATGTGGAAAGGAAGGCTTCGCTGATCACGTCGTTTTCAGTTGTTCCCTTTTTCAGGTAGAGACAGACAGCAAGTTTGCCTGCGATCTCAAAACTATTCTAAGTGACCAAAAGTTGTGGGTTAAAGTTAACATGAATGCAGGTACAATATCTAAAAGGCAGCTGCTTAACTTTCAGTCTATAAGATCAAGAGGAAGCCCTGAATATTAAAGTAACGTCAACAGATCACAAGAAGCGTTTCCTCCATTATACACAATGACAGTGGGGCGTAGCGCCGTATACCGATCCTGCCTTGGAGGCGGTTAAGTGGGAGATGTGTCTCAGAGCTGGATAGTGACAGATGGTGACGAGAGACTGGACGCGCACGTAGTTTACGTATCAGCCGATAGAGGACAGTATTGGATAGGGGGGGGGGGGGGGGGCGGTGATTTTAGTTTCGATTGTGCCCACTAGAGTGCACTAAAGTAATAAACTGTTTTTCATAAACTGTTCTAATATTTTCATCAAGTGTTATTATGTCCTTTTGTCTATGTAAAATGTTATAAATGCCTTTTAGCAGTATGAATGATGCGCGAGTGTGGTTAATATGAAGACTATTGTTTAATAAGTTCTGTAGTGGGATTTAGTGTGGGAACATTTCGAAGGAGTATGGATGTGGACAGAGGGGATTTCTGTAGAATAGATTTGTAAAGTAAGTTTATGGTAAAGGGAAAGTTAATTCAGGTATAAATAACGATAGTAAATAACTTTATGCATAAACAAAACTTCAGCATATTAGATAATTACGTCGGCAAAAAGTGCATAGGTTATTGATGAAAAGCACGGCCTGACGCGGGATAATGTTGTTTTGTTATTGGCTGTTGAGTAAACTGACCAATGCTAAAGCAATATTCTTCGCTCGCCTTTCTCTGCTGGTAACGATGATAAAGTATTCTAGAGAGGAGTCGGAGCTAGCCATCAAACAGTTCGGACGTGTGTAGTAGTGGTTCCGATGGAAATGATAAGTTGCCGGATCTAGCACTGTTTCATACATCAAAAGTGTTGTAAAGTGACGCCATAATTATTCCGATGGGTGTGTAGAAATTTCTGAATTTTTAAGTGAATTTTGTGACGAGAAAAGACAAATTCCGCGTGGTGTATTGAGCAGGTCGTGGCTAAAAACTGAATCCATTAGGTACCGATAGACTTAATATTTGTAGAGCCTTCTCAATTAAAAACAATCCGTATTTTTGTAGCTATTACGTTTTCGGGAAATGCAACACGATAAACTTGCTAACGTGAGTGAAAGGGATTGTGAGTGACTGTGTTAAGACCAGCACGGGCTTGGCAGTGATACTTGTTCACCTAAGTTTCAGAATATATTAATTAAGACCAAATTTCCAACCTTTCATTTCGTGTGAAAACTTTCTTCCGAAACGTAGATTAGTGATTTTAATTGCGGCCTGGTTCACGTCGAAGTACAGTAGGTTTCGCTCGGCTTCCCTACTGATGATCTGCTGGGACAATGTTCACAGGTAGGTGCAGGTCCGCCGTAAAGGGACGGAAGGAACCGCGCCGCCGCAACTGGTATGTACAGATTTAATTAAGAGAAACTTTAAAATACATATATGTATAAATAAATAAGAACCATCTTAAAAAAAAAGGAAAGAAAGGAAAGAAAAAGAAAGAATCGTGCGGTTACCCACACAGCTATGCCTAGACTCGAGGATTGCCGAGGCGCAGACATACCAGTGTGTGTGGTGTAGAATAGTGTAGCAAAAATAAGTTTAGAAGTAGTTATAGCTCTAGTTAGTTGGCAAACCACGAATTACCACGACAATGCCAGTAACATGTCTAGTAAAATAAGCTGGAAGTAATTTACTTGGAACTTGAGTTAATTCCTTTTATTTTATGTTTTTTAGTTGACCCTTACTTTCAGTTTTCTGTTTTGTTTCTACATTAATATTACCAATGTTTGCTGCTAACATAATTTATTACTATACATGAAATATAAACCATTATATCTATGTCACATGATTATTATATATATGCAACCTGTTTGGAGTTTCCAGATAACAAGTCAAAAATTTGACGAAGAAAAATGGTAAACTGATGCTGCACTCAACCAGTGGCATATACAGGGGTTTCAAAAAGGACTTAACAACTTTGAAAATCCATATAAATTAATTAATAGTACCTACAGAGGTGACTGTAGTGTCAATTTGTAGGGAAACACGTCAGGTTTTGTCTCGCATAGTTCGCTGATGCCGAATCGCACAATAAGGAGCGCTAGCTGCAGTTGCGTTAAAGATGGCTGCCTTCACTGGACTCGAACGTGCTAGCTGTGTGTTTCGGTTTAAAGAAAAGAGGCCAGCGTAATTTCTATATCAGGACGCTACAGATCCTCCTAGTAGGCCTACAACTTACGAGGGGCATAAATATTGTGTAGAAACAGGGTGCTCGGTAAGACGTGGGAAATCACCAGTTCGTCCAAGCACATCTGACTACGATGTCGCTGAGCGAGTGAGACAACGTTTTGTCAACAGCCCGACGAAATCCACCCGGCGTGCATCTCGCGGACTGCAAATCCCACATATGACTGTTTGGCGTGTGTTGAGAAGCAGTTTGCATTTGAAACGGCATAGCTTGTCCGTTGTAAAAGCAATAAAGACACTGATAAAATTGCTCGCAAGAACTTTTGTGCGGGCATATTAAAACGATTACATGAGGTTTAACATCTCTTGGACAAAATTATCTTTTCTGACAAGTCGACTTTTCAATTACGTGGCAATGTTAACACACGCAACTGTAGGATTTGAGGCAGTGTAAATACACATCAAACATGGCAGCATGTTCGTGATAACCTAAGCTGAATTTTTTTTTGTGCAATGAGCAAGAGCAGAGTGTACAGCCCCTTATTTTTCCGCGACAGAACCATCAATGGGAGAGTGTATCTGGGTATGTTACAATAATTTTTTTATACCAGAGATCGATGAGGTTGACCAAGAACGAAATGTTTACTTCATGCAAGATGGTGCACCACCCCATTGCCTGGCTGACATCTGGGATTTTCTCAGTGACCGCTTTCTAGGCCAATGGATTGGCGGTGATGCGCCAATTGCATGGCCCCCACGTTCTCCAGACCTTACACCATTCGACATTTTTTAAATGGGGATTCATCAAGGATACCGTGTTCGTACTTCCTGTGCCGGCTTCTCTACCTGAACTTAGATCAAGAATTTACGCCGCCACTGAGCAAGTTAGACCGGCAGTGCTATAGCGAGTTTCGGAAGAAATTGACTTTCGATTAGATGTGTGCAGGATAACCAATGAAAGATACCTACAGCATCTCTAGTTGCAGGCAAACAACTTGCTGTGTATCTCTACAAAATAACACTGAACTAAGCTCAATACCTTCTTTCAATAAATTTATATGAATTTTTAAAGTAGTAGAGTCCTTTCTGAAATACACTGTAGAAATCTGCGTTTACATGGACCATATTTTTTAGCTACACTGTCTGATAGAAAGTATCCTTAGATGCATTAGTGGACATCAACAAGGATTGTGCCCATCCTTCGCCTTTTTGACAATGTGAACTCTATGAGGACATTCTCAATGAGGTGTCAAACACTGTTGAGGAATGACAGCCCATTATTCGTCAAGAAACCACAGAATGTAGTGACGCAGTTTAGTCACATTTTCACTTCGAATCATTGGAAACCTCGGGGGAGAGACCCATCATAAAGTTATCGTATTTTTCATATTTTCATTCAATGGTTCAAATGGCTCTGAGCACTATGGGACTTAACATCTGAGGTCATCAGTCCCCTAGAACTTAGAACTACATAAACCTAACTAACCTAAGGACATCACGCACATCCATGCCCGGGGCAGGATTCGAACCTGCGACCGTATCAGTCGCGATGTTCCGAACTGAAGCGCCGTTCCGCTCGGCCACCACGCCCGGCTTCATTCAATAATGTATGGAACAATGTTCTGGGGTAGCTTATCTTTAAGAAAGAAAGGTTTCATTGCTCAATAATGTACTGTAGGAATAATTTGTGGTGCTTAGCCACGATCATCTTTTAGACATCTGTTTAAAGACTTATGCATTCTGACTACTGCTTCACAGCATATTTATTGCTCCTGAAGTTTGTTGTAAATAACCTAATTTAATTCAAAAGGAACAGTTTCGTACACAATTACAATAATATAAGAAATAATGAATTTCATGGTTCCACATTGAAGTTGCCTTCAGCACAAAAACTCGTGCATAGTGCTGCCACGAACAGTTTTGAACACACACTTGTGAAAGGTTCGCAAGTAGATATATTTATCCAGGGTGTTAAAAATGTGTCTAATATTTTGAGGCATTCGTTCTCGGCGACCTGCTTATGACTACCTCTGACACGTCTTCACAGAAGGGAACGTCTGGAGTGGAGTTATTAATATACCACCTGGACGGTCAAACAGTGGGACAATGTTGTTTTCACAGATGGGTCCCGATTTGGTCCTCAGAGTGATTCTCGGTGGATTCGCATCTGGAGCAAACGTGGAACACAATTTAGGGACCCAAACATTGTGGAAAGAGACCGATGTCGTGGAGGATACGCAATGATGTGGGGAGGGATTACGTTTACCACCCGAATCCCTCTTCACTAAATTGTACGGTTGAATCGGGAAGGGTGAGCTGCTGTCACGTATCGTGACGAGATCTTGGGACCACATGTGTGGTTGTTGCGAGGTGCTGTGAGCCCAGACTTGGTATCGATGGACGGTAATGTTCAGCATCATAGAGCACGGGTGGATGTCGTTTTCTTGGAAACTGAAGATACTGTACGCTCGGTATGGCCTACTTTCTCTCGCGATTTGAGCGTGTCTGGGATGCCCTAGGGACACGGGTCACATCATGTCGCCATCCACCAACCACACTCCAAGATTGGGAGCAGCTCTGGAGGAAGAGTAGGTGTTACTGCCTCAACTTGAGACTGATGACATCATTCACAGCATGCCACGTCGTTGTCAGGCCTGTATTGCTGCCATATGTGGTCACAGCCCGTACTGAGCACGTTAACCTGTTGCAGGAATAATATATATATATATATATATATATATATATATATGTGTGTGTGTGTGTGTGTGTGTGTGTGTGTGTGTGTGTGTGTGTGTGTGTGTGTGTGTGTGTGTGTGTGCGTTGTGTGCGTGTATGGGCAAATCCATTAAGTTGGAAAAAATGAACAAATTTTGGGTCTACCTTTATGCATGTTGCAGTATGTTACATTCTGCATTCTTCACATTGTTCCTGCTTTACTACCACCTACTTATACTATTTTGTGGCAGAATAAACGCAACCTTGCAAAATTTACGTTTGTTGCTTTAATTTTGGGCGTCAATGTAATTTCGTTCTTGAATCGAGTTGCTCACGTCATGCAGCGCACTAAATTGTGGGTTTCAGTGTGTCCATTGTGATTCCAGCATAAACTTTACGCACCGAGTTCTACACCTACATCTACATCCATACCCGGCAAGCCACCTGACGGTGTGTGGCGGAGGGTACTTTGAGTACCTCTATCGCTTCTCCCTTCTATTCCAGTCTGGTATTGTTTGTGGAAAGAAAGATTGTCGGTATGCCTCTGTGTGGGCTCTAATCTCTCCGATTTTATCCTCATGGTCTCTTCGCGAGATATACGTAGGAGGGAGCAATATACCGCTCGACTCCTAGGTGAAGATATGTTCTCGAAACTTCAACAAAATCCCGTACCGAGCTACTGAGCGTCTCTCCTGCAGAGTCTTCCACTGGAGTTTATCATCTCCGTAACGCTTTCCCGATTACTAAATGATGCTGTAACGAAGCGCACTGCTCTCCGTTGGACCGTTGGGTCTTCTCTAACTCTTCTATCAACCCTATCTGGTACAGATCTCACACTGGTGAGCAATATTCAAGCAGCGGCCGAACACGTGTACTGTAACCTACTTCATTTGTTTCCGCATTGCATTTCCTTAGGATTCTTCCAATGAATCTGTCTGGCATCTTCTTCTTCTTTCGTTTCACCCTCTTTGGGGTACACTGGATCAATCATTTCTTTGTGCGTTGTTCTTTTTTTAGGGCCCAGTATTTCTTCATTCTTTCTGATCTTCTGTTTGGACTTTTGTGTGGATTTGTCTTGGAACCTTATGTTTTCATCTTTAGTAATTAATTTAGCAGTTCGATCAATAAGTGAATTTTCTGAAATCTTTAATTCCACTAGGTCTTTCTCAGTTTCTTTAAACCAGTTGGGCTTCGTTTTTCGTTTACGGAAGAAGTCAAAGATTTGTTTAGTTAATCTGTTGGAATTCATTCTGAGAAGATGACCATAAAAATTTATTCTCCTTTTTCGCATAGAATCTGAAAGTTTTTCAATTTTCTTGTAGAGAGTTTCATTTTTTATGTATATAATCTTATTGTCTTGAAATTTTGGCCCAATGATTTTTCTTAAAATTTTTTTTTCCTTTACCTCAAGTTTCTCCATTTGGCCTTTGAAATTCATGTTAAGTGTTTCTGCTGCATACAGTGCTTCTGGCTTAATCACTGTCTTGTAATGTGTAATTTTGGACCCCCATGAAAGGGATTTTTTCTTGTATGTATTTTTTGTTACTTGGAAGGCCAATTCAAGTTTATTTTTTCTGGATTCCATTGCTTTGCTTTCCCCAGCATTCCAACTAATCCATTCTCCGAGATATTTGAATTCTTTTACTATTTCAATCTTCTGTTCTTGAGCGTTGAGGTATTTACATGAGTGTTTGATGTTTGTCAATATCTTAGTTTTTTCAGAGGAGATGTGAAGACCAATTTTAGCTGCTTGTTTCTTTAGTTCAAGGATTTGCTCCCGTGCTTCTTCCATTGTTTCAGCAAACAGGGCCATATCATCTGCAAAAGCAATGGAATTTATTTTAAGGTTCTTCTTTTTGCAACCCAGTCTTATACCACTGGCATCTGCTTTACCGACGATCAACTTTATATGATCATTCCATTTTAAATCACTCCTAATGCGTACTCCCAGATAATTTATGGAATTAACTGCTTCCAGTTGTTGACCTGCTATATTGTAGATAAATGAGAAAGGATCTTTCTTTGTGTGTATTCGCAGCACAGTACACTTATCTACATTGAGATTTAATTGCCATTCCCTGCAGCATACGTCATTTCGTTGCAGATCGTCCTGCATTTCAGTACAATTTTCCATTGTTACAACCTATCGATATACCATTTACTACGAGTAAATCCCTCTGTAACTTACTGAACTAACTGTTATCCTACCTGAATATTGGTTTTGTCAGTGATGTTTTCCATTGTTATGGTACTCACTTCCTTATGCAGCAAAGCTTCAGGAACCTGAAGAACCTAGTTTCAAATTCCCTTGAAGAGTATTTGCTAAGTTCGCTATTTATATCATCACTTCCCACTGCCTTCCGTTTCTTTGCATGTCTGAGAGCACGCTCTGGTTGTTGGTATGCAATGTGATTTGATTCAAGGTGCTAATTAAAACCTTATGACAGTTCTGTTTCTTCAATGCACGTCATGTGGTATACGTCTTGAGTCACACCCTTCAGCCATTAAAAGTCGGCAGATGTTCACAACAACGAAACTGTTATTAGGCATGCGTGACATCCCCAGTGCTCTCTTCGCAGTGTCGAAGTTTTTTACGTTTTGTGCGCGTAACGCTGTACTGGCCCTCGCTCGTACTGCCCCGGGCGGCACGGCCTGGCAATCTGTCGCAGTCCACAACAGGCGCAGCAGGTGGGACGCCGCTTAGGGCGGAGGCCATCGGCCGTGGTGCCTCCCTCGCCCGCTCTGCTATGCTGTGCTATGCTCCCAGTTTTGTCAATAAATGCTGCAGAGGCGCCGGCAGCAGAGGTGCCCCTAAACCGCCGCCGGCTGCCGCCGCTGCTCCACCGCCACCAACAGCCGTCAATAAAGCCAGACCAGCCCCTTTACAATCTCTTTGCCGCCTGCAGCAAAGTGCGTCTCTCTTCTCTCTCTGCCCCCCCTCTTCTCTCTCTCTCTCTCTCTCTCTCTCTCTCTCTCTCTCTCTCTCTCTCTCTCTCTGTTCCCCCTCCCCTCCCCCCGCTCGCGCCCGTTTGCTTTCTGTGTACAGGCGCGCACACGCTACAAAGCTTGACAGGAACGAGATACGGAGAGATATTACTTGTCAGACGGCTTCCTGCCACCTCTGCGTTCTTCTCCCGGTTCCACGTGTGGTGGTTTGGATCCATATGAAGCCAGTATAAACGCAGTCTGGGAGCGTTTATGTAAACTCCACCGTTTCTGCCGGCCGTTGTGGCCGAGCGGTTCTTCAGTCCGGAGCCGCGCTGCTCCCACAGTCGCAGGTTCGTATCTTGCCTCGGACATGGATGTGTGTGATGTCCTTAGGTTAGTTAGGTTTAAGTAGTTCTAAGTTCTAGGGGACTGATGACCTCAGAAGTTAAGTCCCATAGTGCTTAGAGCCATTTCAGCCACGCTTCAACGTCCTCTCGAAGACGGAACCTAACCAACGACTGGGGAAGGAAATGGGCTGCATCCTTTTCAAAGAAGCCCTCTCGGCATTTGCGTCAAACTGTTTAGAGCAGTGGAACTTCCTGACAGATTAAAACTGTGTTCCGGACCGAGACACGGACTCGGGATCCTTGCCTTTCGCGGGTAAGTACTCTACCATCTGAGCTACCCCAGCACGACTCACGACCCGTCCTCACCGCTTTAATTCTGCCAGAACCTCGTCTCCTATCTTCCAAACTTGCGAAACCTTGCAGAACTAGCACTCCTGGAAGAAAAGAACTGATATTAGGAAATATGGCTTAGCCACAGCCTGGGGGATGTTTCCAGAATGTGATTTTCACTCTGCAGCGGAGTGCGCGCTGCTTTGAAACATCCTGGCAGATTAAAACGGTGTGTCGGACCGAGACTAACTCGGGACCTGAGTTCAGGTGTCGGTCCGGCACACAGTTTTAATCTGCCAGGAAGTTTCAAAGCAGCGCACACTCCGCTGCAGAGTGAAAATCTCATTCTACTTAGAGCAGTGGTTCTCAGCCTTTCTCAGACCATTACTTTTGCGTGCAGTCAGATGTTAGCTAGAGCCCCCACCTCCCTCCAGTCATCAACATTAGCGATTAACTAAACTTGAGTTTTCTTTGAACACTTATTTTCAAAAGGACGATAGATAAATGTTAGTTTTTGTACGCATGCTACTAAACTACGAGCCGCTGAGTCAACGACGCAGTTGGTACTACTTGTTTCTAACAATGTACAACGATGATGCAAGCCTCAGTCCTACCTATAACTCCTCCTCATAAAAGAAAAGAAAGTGAGGAAAGACACTTTATGTAAAACATGCACCACTCCTCTGCCCAATGACATCTGCTCCACCCACACAACTCAGCGCATTTAAATCAGCTAAGTTAAACTGCGTGCAAACTTATTGTTTATAAATTGCTTGACAGCTGTACTCCTTACTTCTGAACTGGCAGAAATTGGAATACTACAGGCAACCAATATTTTATGTCTCACCATTGTCACTAACAATAATACTGTGTACGCCCTACAGCTGTGTATAACCATTACGTAGTTACCATCGAGCTGAATTGTCAGTCACTTCATTTCTTGCTGTTAAGTGAATATTGAGGCAATTTCTAGTCTGTTACTCGAATCTTCATGATATATTTTAACACATGTGATGTATATGTCTCAAATTTAGTATAAAAGAAGCGTAGTACGAAGTATATATGTGGTAGGTGGATTACGCGAGTAAGATGATTACACATTGGTTTCACAAGCTATAACCTCCACCACATTGTATCACATGTTAATGTTAGTATTCGAAATAAATTGATTATTGGTAACTTATGTAATCAGTATTACATACACTCTTAGAAAATAGTGATAACAGCAATAACCTTTAAGAAATTATTTATTTTAGTGACGGAAACACAACTGAACACTTTTTTTTAGACCTCAGAAAATTTAATTGCACCCCTCTTGGGGTAATCTAACCCCCACCCACGCCCCATTGGCAACCACTGATTTATAGGAAGCACAGAGCACCTAAATCCGGAGGCCGTACATGAATTTCTACAAGCGTCCAGTCGAATGGGCCCTCCAGCAACTTGGCACTGCGCCATCTCGAGGTTGGATTATCGAGCGAGTAATGCAGAGGTCAATAAAAGTAAAACAAGGCTAATGCACTGTAGTCAAATTAAATCAGGCAATCATAAGGGAGTTAGATTACGAAATGAGACGCTAGAAGCAGTCTATCACTTTTGCTATTTGAGTAGCAAACTAACTGAAGGTGGCCAAAGAAGAGAGGGTAGAAAGTGCAGACTGGCTATAGCAAGAAAAGATTTTCTTAAAAAAAAGAAAGAGAAATTTATTTACATCTAACAGAAATTAAAATGTTGGGAAGTCTTTTCTGAGGATAATATTGGTTAAAAACAGTCTTGGTTGCAATTTTAGTTTTTTATTTTTTAACTACGCGTTTCGCCTTTTTTAGCCATCTTAATTTGATATTTCTTAGAAGACTCCTTTAGTCAGTGTAGCAAAAGGGCATCGTCGAATGTATCAGGCCAACATCGTCTTCGTTAAACTAAGTAAAAAGACTGTTTTTAACCAATACTGTTAAGCACTGGTTTGCTGCGTGCCACATATGGATTGGAAGAATTTTCTGAGGATATTAGCCTGATGTGTAGCCTTGTATGAACATGAAACACTGCCGATAAACATTTTGAAATGTAGTCCTACGGGACAATGTTCAAAATTAGGTGGGTAGATCGGGTAACTAATGAGGAGGGATGAATTGAATTCGGGCAGAAAGAAATGTATACCAAAACCTGACTAAAAGAATGAAATCTGTTGATGGTGCACATCAAGAGGCATCAAAGAAGTGTCAGTTTGGTAACGGTGGGCGATGTGGGAAGTAAAAATTTAACGAGCGAGACCGAAGCTTCACTACAGAAACAAGGCTCAAAACGTTGTACATTGCTGTAGTTAAATACAAATGGAGTATGGTGGCGTTGTGAGCACGTGACGCGGTAACAAAAGTATGTAAGAGGAGCAGACACTAACGGGGGATCACCCTAGCGAAGATAAGGAAATCCATTGAGATAAGCGGCTTTGACAAAGGGTAGATTATTGTTACACACAGCCTGGGAACGTGTGTCTAGAAACGGGGAACCTGGTCGAATGTTCATGTGCTACTGTCGTGAGCATCTACGGAAAGAACAGAAGGAACGCCAAACTACTACTAGGCGCTAAATGATTGGGCGTCCACAACTCTTCACAGGAAAAGGGGTTCGGAGGCTTTCCTGCTGTGTAAAGCAGGAGAGATGGTGCTTTGTGGCATCTCTGGCGAAAGAGCAGAATGCTGGTGCACGCACAAGTGTATCGAAGCACACCGTTCATCGTAGATTGTTGAACGTGGAGTTTCGCAGCAGACCATTCCAACATGTTCACGTGTTGACCTAACGACATCGTAAATTACGACTGCAACTGGCACGGAACCATCGGGATTCGAGCGTCGATCAATTGAAACGTGTCGGCTAGTCGGGTGAATCACATTTTTGCTACACTAGCTCGATGTTCGTCTCCACAAACGCCGTCATCGAGGTGAACGGCGGTTCGAAACATTCAGCACGCCACGGACACAGGCTGGTGGGAGCAGTATTATGCTATGGGAGACATTCTCTTGCTATTGCATGGGACCTGTGGTAATAATCGAAGACACGCCGACGGCTGCGAACCTCGTGCATATCTTCATGCCTAATGTCTTCCCCGACGGCGATGTCATCTTTCGGCAGCATAATTGTCCGTGTCTCCGAGCCAGAACCGTGCTACAGTGGTTTGAGGAGCATTATAGGGAACTCACGTTGATGTCTCGGCGACCAAATTCGCTTGTTGGAAATCCTATGTAACCCATCTGAGTCGCTTTCTGGTTCCATCACCGCGTACGCAAATCAGTGGCCCGTTATTTACACGAATTAATGCCACATACTTCTACCCCCCATGAACCCCATGAACCATGGACCTTGCCGTTGGTGGGGAGGCTTGCGTGCCTCAGCAATACAGATGGCCGTACCGTAGGTGCAACCACAATGGAGGGGTATCTGTTGAGAGGCCAGACAAACATGTAGTTCCTGAAGAGGGGCAGCAGCCTTTTCAGTAGTTGCAGGGGCAACAGTCTGGATGATTGACTGATCTGGCCTTGCAACATTAACCAAAACGGCCTTGCTGTGCTGGTACTGCGAACGGCTGAAAGCAAGGGGAAACTGCAGCCGTAATTTTTCCCGAGGACATGCAGCTTTACTCTATGATTAAATGATGATGGCATCCTCTTGGGTAAAATATTCCGGAGGTAAAATAGTCCCCCATTCGGATCTCCGGGCGGGGACTACTCAGGAGGATGTCGTTATCAGGAGAAAGAAAACTGGCGTTCTACGGATCGGAGCGTGGAATGTCAGATCCCTTAATCGGGCAGGTAGGTTAGAAAATTTAAAAAGGGAAATGGATAGGTTAAAGTTAGATATAGTGGGAATTAGTGAAGTTCGGTGGCAGGAGGAACAAGACTTCTGGTCAGGTGACTACAGGGTTATAAACACAAAATCAAATAGGGGTAATGCAGGAGTAGGTTTAATAATGAATAGGAAAATAGGAATGCGAGTAAGCTACTACAAACAGCATAGTGAACGCATTATTGTGGTCAAGATAGATACGAAGCCCACACCTACTACAGTAGTACAAGTTTATATGCCAACTAGCTCTGCAGATGATGAAGAAATTGAAGAAATGTACGATGAAATAAAAGAAATTATTCAGATAGTGAAGGGAGACGAAAATTTAATAGTAATGGGTGACTGGAATTCGACTGTAGGAAAAGGGAGAGAAGGAAACGTAGTAGGTGGATACGGACTGGGGCTAAGAAATGAAAGAGGAAGCAGCCTGGTAGAATTTTGCACAGAGCACAACTTAATCATAGCTAACACTTGGTTTAAGAATCATGAAAGAAGGTTGTATACGTGGAAGAACCCTGGAGATACTAAAAGGTATCACATAGATTATATAATGGTAAGACAGAGATTTAGGAACCAGGTTTTAAGTTGTAAGACATTTCCAGGGGCAGATGTGGACTCTGACCACAATCTATTGGTTATGACCTGTAGATTAAAACTGAAGAAATTGCAAAAATGTGGGAAATTAAGCAGATGGGACCTGGATAAACTGAAAGAACCAGAGGTTGTACAGAGTTTCAGGGAGAGCATAAGGGAACAATTGACAGGAATAGGGGAAAGAAATACAGTAGAAGAAGAATGGGTAGCTCTGAGGGATGTAGTAGTGAAGGCAGCAGAGGATAAAGTAGGTACAAAGACGAGGGCTGCTAGAAATCCTTGGGTAACAGAAAAAATATTGAATTTAATTGATGAAAGGAGAAAATATAAAAATGCAGTAAATGAAGCAGGCAAAAAGGAATACAAACGTCTCAAAAATGAGATCGACAGGAAGTGCAAAATGGCTAAACAGGGATGGCTAGAGGACAAATGTAAGGATGTAGAAGCTTATCTCACTAGTGCTAAGATAGATACTGCCTACAGGAAAATTAAAGAGACCTTTGGAGAAAAGAGAACCACGTGTATGAATATCAAGAGCTCAGATGGCAGCCCAGTTCTAAGCAAAGAAGGGAAGGCAGAAAGGTGGAAGGAGTATATAGAAGGTTTATACAAGGGCGATGTACTTGAGGACAATATTATGGAAATGGAAGAGGATGTAGATGAAGACGAAATGGGAGATACGATACTGCGTGAAGAGTTTGACAGAGCACTGAAAGACCTGAGTCGAAACAAGGCCCCCGGAGTAGACAACATTCCATTAGAACTACTGACGGCCTTGGGACAACCAGTCCTGACAAAACTCTACCAGCTGGTGAGCAAGATGTATGAGACAGGCGAAATATCCTCAGACTTCAAGAAGAATATAATAATTCCAATCCCAAAGAAAGCAGGTGCTGACAGATGTGAAAATTACCGAACTATCAGTTTAATAAGCCACGGCTGCAAAATACTAACGCGAATTCTTTACAGTCGAACGGAAAAACTGGTAGATGCAGACCTCGGGGAGGATCAGTTTGGATTCCGTCGAAATGTTGGAACACGTGAGGCAATACTGACCTTACGACTTATCTTAGAAGAAAGATTAAGGAAAGGCAAACCTACGTTTCTAGCATTTGTAGACTTAGAGAAAGCTTTTGACAATGTTGACTGGAATACTCTTTTTCAAATTCTAAAGGTGGCAGGGGTAAAATACAGGGAGCGAAAGGCTATTTATAATTTGTACAGAAACCAGATGGCAGTCATAAGAGTCGAGGGGCATGAAAGGGAAGCAGTGGTTGGGAAAGGAGTGAGACAGGGTTGTAGTCTCTCACCGATGTTATTCAATCTGTATATTGCGCAAGCAGTAAAGGAAACAAAAGAAAAATTTGGAGTAGGTATTAAAATTCATGGAGACGAAGTAAAAACTTTGAGGTTCGCCGATGACATTGTAATTCTGTCAGAGACGGCAAAGGACTTGGAAGAGCAGTTGAATGGAATGGACAGTGTCTTGAAAGGAGGATATAAGATGAACATTAACAAAAGCAAAACGAGGATAATGGAATGTAGTCAAAGTAAATCGGGTGATGCTGAGGGAATTAGATTAGGAAATGAGACACTTAAAGTAGTGAAGGTGTTTTGCTATTTAGGAAGTAAAATAACTGATGATGGTCGAAGTAGAGAGGATATAAAATGTAGACTGGCAATGGCAAGGAAAGCGTTTCTCAAGAAGAGAAATTTGTTAACATCGAATATAGATTTATGTATCAGGAAGTCGTTTATGAAAGTATTTGTTTGGAGTGTAGCCATGTATGGAAGTGAAACATGGACGATAACTAGTTTGGAGAAGAAGAGAATAGAAGCTTTCGAAATGTGGTGTTACAGAAGAATGTTGAAGATTAGGTGGGTAGATCACATAACTAATGAGGAGGTATTGAATAGGATTGGGGAGAAGAGAAGTTTGTGGCACAACTTGACTAGAAGAAGGGATCGGTTGGTAGGACATGTTTTGAGGCATCAAGGGATCACAAATTTAGCATTGGAGGGCAGCGTGGAGGGTAAAAATCGTGGAGGGAGACGGAGAGATGAGTACACTAAGCAGATTCAGAAGGATGTAGGTTGCTGTAGGTACTGGGAGATGAAGCAGCTTGCACAGGATAGAGTAGCATGGAGAGCTGCATCAAACCAGTCTCAGGACTGAAGACAACAACAACAACAACTTCTACAATCTTACCAAAAAACTGTCGGATCCCTGATGTGCAGAATAAATCATGTATTTCGTGCCAAAGACAAACAAAAAGTTATTAAGCAGGTGTTCATAATGTTTTGGCCCCCCAGTATTCATCAAGTCTGCCTTGGGATTGAAAACAACAACGTCAAAAAAAAAAAAAAGTTCGAATGTGTGTGAAATCTTATGGGACTTAACTGCTGAGGTCATCAGTCCCTAAGCTTACACACTACTTAACCTAAATTATCCTAAGGACAAACACACACACACACCCATGCCCAAGGGAGGACTCGAACCTCCGCCGGGACCAGCTGCACAGTTCATGACTGCAGCGCCTTAGACCGCTTGAACGGCGACAATTACAACGGCGATGACCAGGACATACTATAAAAATCTGTGACGTAGGAAGCTTACTTTGCGCATGGGGCACTTCACCTCCAAGGTTGTGCGTTCAGCGGGATTTCCAAGCATCGCTGTGTAATGGGCGTACCGTTAGCGCCTCAAATTGGGGAGTACAGTGGCCTGTGAAGTCGAATAAGAACAACGAGATGAGAACACTGGTTGCTGTCGACTACAGCGACTTGTAACAGCAGGCAGGACGACCACGGCGCATCATATCACGAGTCATTTCAATTGTGGACAACAACTGGTGAGAAGCCGTAACATCCAGAACCATCCCCCCGCACAGGTTCCACGAATCCACAAGTGTACCGATGCATACTGCACTCCACAAGACACACAGAGTAGTATCATTCTGCCGTTGTACGCTGTAAGAATGTCGCTGAACCACAGATCGCATTACACTATCGCTACTCGATGCCAGGGCACGAGTATACCGAAATCCGGATCACGCGATGCCTCCCACTTTCCTAATGGACACCACTAAGGCAGGTGTGTGTGGAGGAACTCTCGCGTGTGAGATGTTAATACGGAAAGAAATGGCGTCCCCAATACGTATGCCTTTGTCTTTCATCGAATGCTCATATGGTAATCTACCGTACGCTCGTACTGCTACGTTTCTTGAGCTTACAGTGACTTCAGCAAGACAATGCACCACCCGGCCGCTCCCTCATTGTGTCTGAATGGTTTGATAAGCCCTCCATGGGCATGAAGTCCCCTATAAGCAATGTGTACCATAATTAATGAGAAAAACTGACACGAGTGAAATCTTAGACTGCAAATAGAAGAAGAATCTGCACTATGTGACCAAAAGTATCCGGGCAACTAGCTGGAAATGACTTACAAGTTCGTGGCGCCCTCCATCGGTAATGTTGAATTTCAGTATGGTGTTGGTCCACCCTTAGCCGTGATGACAGCTTCTACCTTCCCAGACATACGTTCAATCATGTGCTGGAAGATTTCTTGCGGAATGGCAGCCCATTCTTCACGGAGTGCTGCACTGAAAAGAGGTATCGATGTGGGTCAGCGAGGCCTGTCACGAAGTCGGCGTTCCAAAACGTCCCAAAGGTGTTCTGTAGGATTTAGGCCAGGAATCTGTGCAGCCCGGTCCGTTACAGGAATGTTATTGTCGTGTAACCACTCCGCCACAGGCCGTGCATTATGAACAGGTGCTACATCGTGTCGAAAGATGCAATCGCTATCCCCGAATTGCTCTTCAACAGTGAGAAGCAAGAAGGTGCTTGAAACATCAATGTAGGCCTGTGCTGTGATTCTGCCACGCAAAAACAACAAGAATTGCAAGCTCCCTCCATGGAAAACACGACCACACCAAGATACTACCGCTTCCGAATTTTAGTGTTGGCGCTACACACGCTGGCAGATGACAGTCACCGGGGATTCGCCATACCTCCACCCTGCCATCAGATCGCCATATTGTGTATCGTGATTCGTCATTCCACACAACGTTTTTCCACTATTTAATCGTCCAATGTTTACGCTCGTTACACCAAGCGAGGCGTCGTTTTGCATTTGCCGGCGTGATGTGTGGCTTATGAGCAGCTGCTCGACCATGAAATCCAAGTTTTCTCACCTCCCACCTAACTGTCATAGTACTTGCAGTGGACCCTGATCCAGTTTGCAATTCCTGTGTGATGGTGTGGATAGATGTCTGCCTATTACACATTACGACCCTCTTCAACTGTCGGCGCTGTCTGTCAGTCAACAGACGAGGTTGGCCTGTACGCTTTTGTGCTGTAAGTGACCCTTCAGTTTTCCACTTCACTATCACAACAGAAAGAGTGGACTTAGGGATGTTTAGGAGCGTGGAAATCTCGCGTACAGACGTATGACACAAGTGACACCCAATCACCTGACCACGTTCCAAGTCCGAGAGTTCGGCGAAGCGCCCCATTCTGCTCTCCCATGATGTCTAATGACTACTGAGATCGCTGATCTGGAGTACGTGGCAGCACAATGCACCTAATACGAAAAACGTATTTTTTGGGGTGTCCGGATACTTTTGAACATATAGTGTATGATCTCGAAAAATCAAGCTATGTCACTGAAACAAGATGATGGTGTTAATACTTCTTTGCATACTCAAACTTTAATGTTTGACAAAAATGGGTATCTTGCCAGCGACCTTAGTTCGGGAAGTCTGCATTTCGGCTGTCCAGCAAACGTTCCATCACGAAAATCACCTCTTCGTCATTCTGAAAAAGCCTGCCAAGCAATGGTTTCTTCTTCAGATGAAAGAGGGAGAAGTCAGTGGGTTGAGGCGAAGTTCGATGCCCCCCAAAAAAGTAGATTGTATTGCTGTGCACTGAGCAGAATAAGCTGGGGCATATATTCATAACCCCTTGAATAGCTTTCCACGACGCATTGCGTTGTCATTCTCCTGTGAGCTCTCCATGAGGCTTAGGCAGAATGTACCTGTGACTGCTGATCCAATACGAGAACGGTGTGTTAGAGCCACACTATGGCAGTGGCAATGCCTACGAACACTCAGGATCACATCCGCTGATGGTTGGGTCTTCACCTTCTTTAGCGTTGGTGAATACACCTGTTTCCCTTGCTCGCTTTCTCCTTCATTCCGGGGTCATATTCACACAGCCGGCGTTCGCCAACGATGATTAGGCGGCTGAGTAAATTATTTGTCTTGGCTCAACACAGCTGATACATTACCGCTACTGCCTCTTTTCGGGGCTTTGGAATGGGTCTGAACAGGTGGGGGTGACGTTTGTGATGTTGAACAAGGTCGAGTCGACATATTTTCACTTTTTCCACGTTTCACTGGATTGTGAGACGCCTGACAACGCCTCCAGCGCCTCTAATTCTCTTGCTGTTCCCCGTTCTTTGCAGAAAGATGGTCTTACCACTGCGCTCTTCGTCATTCGGACCTGTTTAACCACTCTGAAAGCGCCTCTACCACCTCCCCACCGCGTCACATGGTGATGCATTGTTGCCGTACGCTTCCATCAACTTCGTGAGGACTATTGCAGCGTTGTTCCTCTTCAAATTCATGGAACGAATTAGCACTCCATGCTGCACGTTTTCAGTGGGGTGCGCCATTCTGTTTTGCCTCCTCTAGCGGCGGTGCGGGGATATCGATGTGTATCACGACGGAAAATACACAGTTGCTAACAATCAAAACAAAAAATTGGACAGAAACTTCAGCCATTTGACTGTAAATTACTGCTCATTTACATCACACAATCATGATTTTGGCTTTATAGCAATGCATGTGACCTATGTACGTGACACGTCACCGTGAAAAACATTTATGGTCTTATAAACCACTTGTTTTATCGACGATGCAACGTCGAATATATTGTAACATTGTAACATGCACATGAGAATGGCTGTAAAGCCGAACTCGTGATAGTGGGAAATAAATGAACAGTAAATTACAGTCAAATGGCGGCAATTTCTTTCAAAACGTTATAAGTGGATGAGGTCACCACGAAGAAGGAAAAGAAATTAAGTACATTACTTTAATTTATTCGACGTGATAATTAAAATTTTATGTCTACCCCTCCGATAAATGGTCTTGAAGATAACCTCGGAAGC
This sequence comes from Schistocerca gregaria, assembly GCF_023897955.1. Lineage (NCBI taxonomy): Eukaryota > Metazoa > Arthropoda > Insecta > Orthoptera > Acrididae > Schistocerca > Schistocerca gregaria. Next base: position 937,197,492 of record NC_064922.1, read on the forward strand.
GCTCTGTTCACGGTTGGTGCTGCTTACACATGTAACACTCTACGACTTACGTAACTAATTTTTTCGAGGTTATAATTAAAGGTTTATGACTAAAACCGGTAGTTTCCAGGCATAAGGGGTATCAGGAAGATAACTGTAATCCAGTCAACATCACACATGCTAAAAGCACCTTGCAGGAATAGCACAAGCTGGGAGCTCAAAACGCAGCGTACAGCCTCACGACTCTGGAAACGTGTTACGGTACTACAGCGGGGAAAAATCATTAACTGTTAAAATAAATTACATGAATAATTTACGTCTAGTCTTAAAAGATGACATACGTGACACCACCGTTCATTCGTGAACGAAGGAATTTTTGGAAAGCTCATTGTTTCTTCTTATCAAACTACATACGAAAATAGTGGAATTGCCAGCCAAATTATATAAGATAGTTTGAACACGAATTCGCTAGGCAGTTCATGTCATCTCATTACGTTGTTCGTTACGGTTTTGTATAAGATATGAGAAATAGAGATCAGTATCGGACTTTCAGGTGAATGTGCGACAGCTACAAATCAAACGACACACCTGTCTTTACTACAGTTTATTTGTGCCTCTATGAAACCCATCGTCTCAGTCCCTCCTGTTCAAAAGGGCGGTCTTCTTAAGTTAATGAGTTTTAGGTAGTGTTGATTTTAACGTCTTCCTAGGAACTATTGTATGTTGAGCGTGTAGAAAAGTTTCTGCTACCAGTCGCACGATCGGCTTCGGGCTTGTGCCCACCCTCAGGTGTTTCTACATTCATGTATATTCCAGCAAAATAAACATGTACATGAATGCGTAAGTAGGCTGTTTAGGTTTTTTTATTGGTAAAGCCGCCGCCACGTAGCGCTCTGTATGAAAATCACTGGCTGTGCCGTGTGCAGTCTGTGGCTGGTTGGCATTGTTGTAATACTCGCCATTGTAGTGTTGGGCAGCGGCAGCTGGATGCTAACAGGGCGTAGCGTTGCGCAGTTGGAGGTGAGCCGCCAGCAGTGGTGGACGTGGGCAGAGAGATGGCGGAGTTTTGAAATTTGTAAAAATTGCTGTCATGAAGTGATATATATATATTATGACTACTAAGGTAAATACATTGTTTGTTCTCTATTAAAATCTTTCATTTGCTAACTATACCTATCAGTAGTTAGTGCCTTCGGTAGTCTGAATCTTTTATTCAGCTGGCAGTAGTGGCGCTCGCTGTATTGCAGTAGTTCGAGTAACGAAGATTTTTGTGAGGTAAGTGATTTGTGAAACGTATAGGTTAATGTTAGTCAGGGCCATTCTTTTGTAGGGATTATTGAAAGTCAGACTGCGTTGCGCTAAAAATATTGTGTTTCAGTTTAAGCACAATCTTGTATAAATTGTTCTAAGGGGACGTTTCAAATGTATAGACACCTGAGGATGGGCACAAGCCCGAAGCCGGTCGTGTGACAAATTTCCGCTACCAGTCACAGTAAAAGGTTATTTTTCCTTCACTCTATAAAGGAACAGTCACTGAGTTCAACAGACTCCACTATTGTTAAAATTCATATAATGTGGTTTTTATAAAAATGTACATAAGTACTAGTAACGTACGAACACCGTGAATGTATAAGGACATTTCAGTAGCAACCATCCTACTGCAAGAAGTGGGGACTGTTGGCCTAAATACTACAGAAATCGTTGCGGAACAAATTAATAACACTGGCACCTGTATGCGTCATGTTTTACAGTTTGTGCTGTTTATGTGTAGATGATGATGAAAGCGTGTGGCTCAATGCCCTAGTGAAAGTGCAAGCCTTTGAACCGTATGCCGCCTCGTGACTTTCGTATTCGCGATCTACACCAGTTATTCAATCGGGGGAAGGGGCCTTTAGTTTAACTTGGAATCCGAACCACGAAACCTTCTCGGCGATTCTCCACATCATTGAGCAGTGAACGTTAGATTAAAGACTGACTGAATAGTTCCGGGGTCCGACTGGAATTCGATCCCGCTACTGCCCTGTTTCAAACAACACGCTTCACCCCAAGACCAGTATGCCCGAGTGGATGTAGATGTAAAGTATTAAAGAGAAGCACGGCAGCGGAGCGCCTGTAATCTTCATGTTTGCAACCCGCAATTACTCGTGCTGGAAGGGTAGTATACTACGTAGGCGCTAATTGCTAGAGCGTGAAACACAAATGCGTCTACAATTCAGTAACAACCATGTGAAATTCAGTTGATCGCTGTAATTTACTAACGTTTCCTCAAGGTACAATGACGTACCTCTGCTGTTTGCCCCACAGTCAGAGTTACTGATTTAAACAAGTCCTACGACTTGAAGTATTTAATTCAGACTTAAACATCCGAGTTATTTTTTAATTTGTTGAATGTAGAAAATACAAGTAACTTCAGTTTTAGCTCACCTTGAGTTGTCTGTAAGTATAACAAGTAGTAACTATGCAACAAAGAAAACTGACTAAGCTAAAACTGCGGTCTAGCGGGTTGGATTCCCGTGTAAAGGATTAGCAGATTGGTTGTAGCAATACAAACGAATGAATGATTCCTCAACAATTTGACGCTATTCTTACAGCAATTATATCAGTCTGGAAGCAGTAAATGAGGAATCAGGTGAATAATATTTCCATTTAAGCGCAAAACAATAACTCGGAATAATGAATTTTATTTTACCTCCTACTTTACAGGTGACATGCTAACATGCTGGACTGTCATAAAACGCATAAAAACAGATCAACCTGGGAAGTGCCATGTTTAAAATTAATGGATTTTCAGCCGAAGAACAGAATAAAAATGGGTATGTTATAATTTTAGGCATAACATACGAAGCCATCCAAATGTTTATTACAATATTTTATAGAAATGAAACGAGCCCCTCTGAATGATGACATACAGGTGTCCATGCAATAAAAATAGGAAAAAGGTTGGGTTTTGACGAAGGGGCTAGAAACGCCAATTTAATTGGAAGAAATTTATCACCATGATTAGAAACTTACTAGAAACTGATTCGATAAAGTCACAAATAGCTGGGTACGTCTCTCGACAAGGAACGTAAAACCTGAGATCATTTGAGAGAAACTTAATAATACCAGCAGACTTGGCCCTAAACGAACAGCTAGAAGCTTACACTGTGCAAGCTTTGTTGAAAAATAATTTTGATCCCAGAATTCTGTTTATTGTGTATTGAGAAAAAGCTAAATATCCGTTTCTGATCATTAGTTCCTCATCTCAAAGTTACGAGTTTAATATCATCTATCATCTTGACAGGAACACACTCTTTGAAATTTTGATGATGGCACGGATAAAAAACACGGAGCGGAGGGTTATTTACAACTTGTGCTGAAACTAGACTGGTAGTTACAAGAGTCGAAGGACATGAAAGGGAAATCTTAGTTGAGAAGGGTCAGAGAGTACATTCTTGAATTTGTAGATTGAGCAAGCAGTAAAGGACATCAGGAAGAAATCTGGAAAGTGGATTAAAATTCAAGGAAAAGAAGTAGAAACATTGAGCTTTGTCGATGACACTGTAATTGATCAGTGATACCAAAGGGCTTGCAAGAGCAGATGAAAGAAATGGATACTGTCTTGAAAGAAGGTTACAAGATGAAAACAAAATAAAAGTGATTCAAAGGTAATTGAATGTAATCTAATCAAATCAGGCGATTATGAAGGAACTGGATTAGGAGGTGAACCACTAAAAGTAGTAGATGAGTTCCACTATTTGAGGAGCATAATAAGTGACGGTGGCTGAAGCAGGGAGCACATAAAGTCCATCTTTTCGTTTTTCATGTTTGCTTCTATATACATGCAATTTACCTCTAGCAATTCCTGCTTTGGCACTTGTTAGTCTACTTTCTGGGACGCCTGTAGCACTTTTTGCCTGATTTACTTGCTGTATTTATATATTTTCTCCTTTCGTCAGTTAAATTCCGCATCTAATGTGCTATCCAAGGATTGCTACTGAGCCCTTGCTCTTTGCCTAGTTGTTCCTCTGTTGCTCTCATTATTCCATCTCGTAAAGGCTACCCATTCATCTCCTATTGTTCTCCGTTTCAGACGATAGTTGCCTAGTGCTCCTTTTTTAAACACTGAACAATCTCTTGTTCTTTCAACTTATCCAGGTACCATGTCCTTAAGTGCACAGTACCAGACGAAACGCGAAAGGAGCTCCCTTCACTGCAGTGGGCATGTATTGTTATATATTTTTGGCCAGTAAAAAGAAAACCTCTACGTGTCTAAATATTTTACTCGAGAAACGAAACACAGAACTTTCAAGTAAAGAACTTTAACTGAAGTAAATTGTGGTCGATATTCTTGCGAAAAAAGAAAATTCGGAAAAATTATGTTTTTATTATTTGATGACAAAAAACATCCGCTTGTTTCCGCATGTACCACGTAAAGGGTTAAAGGCAGCGATGAAACTTGTGGATAATGAAGAGGAGGGGGCGTCGGACGCTCACCTTGACGACGGTGCCGACGACAGGATCCTGCCGCACCTCGAGAACGTCAGAGGCGGCACGCATGTCCATGGCGGCGCCGGAGTCTGGCAGCGACGTCTGGTCGGGGTTCGAGCTCTGCGACAGCAGCCGCTCCTTCATCTCGTGCAGGTACGGGCAGCGCTGCATGCCGGCCGCCGTCTGGAACACGACAAATGGCGACCCTGCCAGGTACACCAAGCAAAACAACACGCTTTCGTTTTTTAACTGCACGCCATTAGAAACATGTGTGCCCACTCGGGAATGCTAGGTTCGACACTAGCGTCCAGAGAAATTCCAAAAAAAGACCAGTGTGAACAGAGTCAAGCTTATTTTACGTTTTTTGGCTACTGTACAGTGGTCGCCAATGATGTACCAAGCGAGGGCCAGGGGAAGACACTTTCCACCCTCACACCCCTCCCCTAGCTTCTAGAAAAAAACATCTTCACAAAACGATCTCACATGCTCCCCAAACAGACAGATCAGTTTAGAATAGGTTCTACAAAAACCAGAACATTTAGTACATTCTGACCAGTGGCAAATGCACCCAAATTCATTTTTCACGAAATGCCGAAATTATTTCGTTGTTCACCGCAAGACTAACATGATTGCCGCTCTACATTCACTAGCTGTGGTTCTATGAAAATGAAAGAAAATGACATTGTAATGTAATGTGTAGTGTCCATTTTAGAAAAATTTCTAATACTTGTTTTAGTGTTTTAAGAATTTTATATATGGGCTGACGTGAATCTTCACGCTTAAGTTCAAGCGTTTCCAATAAAGATTTTCTGTCAGTACTTGGACCTGCATTATTAGCGACTGTTTCTCAGGCTCTCACATTCTTCTGCACAGAATCAACAGACGATTTCTAACTGTGTTCGTCGAGAATACTATACGTGATGTACGAGACGCTATACGTTTATCAGTGAGACATGTAGTTCTTGAACAATGGACCTCCTCATTTCAGTGTTGATTTCCGTTAGCTTGTAAATAACAATTTCCGGGAAATGTGGATAAGAAGAGGTAGACCATTTCCTATGGCTTCACTTTCTCTGCATCTAAAGCCAGTAGAATCTGGAATTTGAAAGCTCTTGCACATCGAAACCCAGTATGAGGGGCACACAGTCTAATGCCAGTTTTTTGGTGGGCTGCGAAGATAGACAATGCTGCAGTGATAGATAAGAGCGTTCAGAGTTCAACGACTCATGTGTTAGTGCTGACACTGGAGTTTGAGTATTTCATGTAAGAATGAGTTTCACGTAGCAAACTGGTGCGTTTTGTTCCCTTGTACGAGATTAGCAGTGTACTCAGGAGGGCGGTAGAAAATCTGTTTTCACATGAAATAAAGCGTTTGTGGGAGCATGTCTGTACATCATATTTTCTTCTTATATGTGCGAGGAACCTATTCTTGATAACTGAATTATACCAGGGTAGGTCAATTATTATCCGCAATTTAGTTATATTTTTGTTTATTTTGGTAGTATTGTCGTTTTACGTTGATGACGCAAGCTTTGTGTATTTGTTGTTATATCTTTGCAATTTTCAAGCTGCTAGGTTAGTTTCGTTATCGCTGCCGTGCTGTTAATCGTGGCTGCTCCGCTGTCTATTTGCACCAATGAAGAGCAACGTTCAGTGATCCGTTTCTTGTGGTCGAAAGGCGTATCAGTGGCCGAAATTGATCGAACACTTTCGGTACGGGAACAGCGTTGTGCCACAACGGAGTATCTACGGACGGATTGGAAAATTCCGAAATGGTCGCACAAGTGTGACGCACGATGACGGAGCCGGACAACCGTTTACTGCCACAAATTAAGAAACTATTGAGCATTCATGTGAAATGATTCTGTTAGACAGAGGATTAACTATTGACGAAGTGGCACATCGTCTGCAAATTAGTCACGGTTCTGCCTACGAAATCATCCACAACATACTTGGGTTTCATAAAGTTTGTGCAAGATGGGTTCCAAAACAACTCACACAGTTGCATAAACGAACGCACTTGGATATCTGCAACAAACATTTGGATCACTATGTTAACGATGGGGACAACGTCTTAGACAGGATCATTACCGGTGACGAAACATGGATCCATCATTACGAGCCGGAGAGGAAACGGCAGAGTATTGAATGGAAATATCCAAATTGGCCGCGCAAGAAAAAGTTCAAAAGTCAACCGTCCGCAGGAAAACTGATGCTTACAGTTTTTTTGGGTCGCACAGGGTCCAGTGCTGGAATATCATGGGGATAGGGGCACAACAATAAACAGTGTACGTTACAGTGAGGTGCTCACTGCCACGATAAAGCCTGCAATTCGAAGCAAACGCAGAGGATTGTTGTCAGAAGGTGTTGTGTTGTTGCACGACAATGCCCTTCCGCCTACTGCTGCCCACACTGCTGAGACGCTCCAGAAACTCTAATTTGAAGTACTGGATCACCGTCCATATAGTCTCAATCTTGCCCCTTCTGACTATCACATGTTTGGTCCGCACAAACAGGCATTAAGAGGCCGTAGATTTGCCTCGGACGAAGCAGTGAGCGAAGCAACGAACGATCGATCGATTCAGAGCAAATAACTTTCAAGCTTAAGACGCAGAAACTAAGAAAAAGTCCAGTATCCTGGCAGCCATGGTCGTTATCGGTCCTGTGAAAGCCATCTCTTCCGGTGCAAACCCTGTGTGGTTTCCGTATTTGTGGAGGACCAAAACAAGAAATAATGTCCAGTAAATGTGGACTCCAAAATGCATTAACTTAAGATCTAGGTACTCTTGTTCAGCACAAGAGATGTGTTTTACAGTAGGGAATATTTGTGTCTTAACCTTAGACGCTACAAACATATTTTAGAGAAAGATTCAGCTTTGAGCAAAGACAAATTTCTTATTTTTCAACACATATATATTCCAGTGAAGTTTCACAATCACTCCGGCGTTATTAGTAATAGCACATACTGTGTCCAAGTAGCTGTCTGCCATGTTTAGTATAGCTGATATTTCGATAGAGTTTGTCGTCTGCAATTTTTTTGGTTTCCACGTTGAACAGTTTTCATGAAGTCCTGACAAACAAGGCTTGTACGTAATAGCAAAAAAATTGGCAACTCTTAAATTGCAAATATAAGATTAACAACAGTGAAAATTTGGAACTGACTATGGGAGGAAACGTTCTCATTGTATTTTTATTTAACAGTTGCTTCATTCGGGTTCTTTCACTTACGCCTGCGACGGCCAGCTGCTAGTCTGCTACTCGTGGATCGCATCTGCAAGTGGGCGTCATTTAACATATTTCTAGTTTACATTTAGCTTACCTAATTATTTAATTTTTTTCTACATTTTTCCACTTTGAGAATGCTTTATTTCACAGCCAGTTTTACATTATGGATATTTTTAACCTTATACTTGTGATTTAAAAGTTGCCTATTATATAGTGTTACGTTATCTGTAGCCTTCAGTTCCAACAGAGTACAGATAGTATATCTACAATATGAGCGCTTCTCCGGGTGCGCTCAGCTGAAGACTTACTACGTAACGTTTTCAAGTATGTGCTGCTGCGTATAAATGATTTGTAATTCAGTTGCCTAGTATTTTACTATCGCCCTTACTTTCGTTTAAAGAGGTCATCGGAACCGCTTATGATACTATCTGTGTGGCCTGAAGCTGAGAAATACACTAGCTGATCAAAAGTGTCCTGACACCTATTAGTCTATATTAATATGGAGTGTGTCCACCCTTTGACTTTATTACGGTTTGAACTCTGATACCGACACTTTCAATTGGTTTTGTAAATGTTTCTGGAGGAATGGCAGGCCATTGTTCAAATGGCTCTGAGGACTATGGGACATAACATCTGCGGTCATGAGCCCCCTGGAACTTAGAACTACTTAAACGCAGCTAACCTAAGGACATCACACACATCCATGCCCCAGGCAGGATTCGAACCTACGACTGTAGCGGTTTGCGCAGTTCTATACTGAAGCGCCTAGAACCGCTCGGCCACTACGGCCGGTAGCCCAGTCTTCGTCGAGAACCGAAACCATAGAAAGAAGTGATGTTGGACGTGAAGATATGAAGTGAAGTGACATTCTAATTCATCTCAGAGGTGTTCCATTGCCTGGACGTTACGCCCCTGGGCAGTCAATTTCAGGAATGTTATTCACAACAAACCACTGCCTTACAGATGCTGCTTTATGACAGGGCGCATTGTCGCGATGATACAAGCAGTCATCTTCGAACTGTTCGTTAACGGTACGCACAAAACAATGTTGTAAGCTGTGTTCATATCCTTCCGCATACAGCGTTTCCTCAAGCGCGGTAAGGGCCAATAACTCTTTCATCAGATTGCCACATGGTATGGCGTGATTCATCGCTCAAAATCACTTGTTTACCGTCATCCACTGTCCTGTGGCGTCTCTCTTAACACCAACTCAACTGCCGCTTAGTACTGGCTACAAAAATGTGTGGCCAGTGAGGAGCCTCTCGACCGCTGTACCCCATTGTTCTTAATTCTCTACGCACACCTTGTGCTGGCCGGTCGGCTGCTAACACTCTGTGACTCACGAGAGGTTCCTCCGCTGATTTACCTTGCGGTAAGTTTCGCCTTACATAGGGTTGCCTGGCTACTTTTGATTAGCTAGTGCGACGTCTAGTTTCCCACCGTCATTGCGCCGTAACCATCCCAAAGTGAAGCACATCAGAGACGTGTAGTAAGCAAGGTCATGTCTTTCCCGTCGACCCCGGATAGAGCGAAGGACAGGGGAGTAAACCTTCTGCGTCCTTTCCGAAGCAATCAATCCGGCATTTATGTTAAGGGACTTAATGAGACTACGGAAAACCTCAGTGTAAAGGACTGGGCGGGGATTTGATGCGCCTGCACTGTAACACACCGCGCCGACCGTCTCGGTACAAACACACCCTGCCACCTGAGGTGGGGGCGGCGCTACCGGCCGACCTGGCGCCCCCGCCTGGGGGCGGAAAGAGGGGCAGTCGGTGGCGGCCCTGATTAAAGGGCCCTGGTCTACGGCAAGGGCAAGGGCTAGGGCAAGGGATTGCACACAGCGCGCGCGCTGGAAGGCGTCTCTCTGTGCGGCGCCTGTTGCGTCTGGCGGGGCGCCAGCTTCGGGGCGACTCTGGCGGCGGTCCGGAGGTTCAGTGCCAAAACAGGCGCTCTCCAAACACTCACCCAGGCGTCCAAATTATACCGGTGGAAAGATTCAACTACGGAAGTGACCAATGACACAGCTACACTACTGGCCATTAAAATTGCTACAACAAGAAGAAATGCAGATGAGACACGGGTATTACTTGGACAAATATACAGGGTGATTTCAAAAAGAATACCACAACTTTAGGAATTTAAAACTCTGCAACGACAAAAGGCAGAGCTAAGCACTATCTGTCGGCGAATTAAGGGAGCTATAGAGTTTCATTTAGTTGTACATTTGTTCGCTTGAGGCGCTGTTGACTAGGCGTCAGCGTCAGTTGATGCTAAGATGGCGACCGCTCAACAGAAAGCTTTTTGTGTTATTGACTACGGCAGAAGTGAATCGGCAACAGTTGTTCAGCGTGCATTTCGAACGAAGTATGGTGTTAAACCTCCTGATAGGTGGTGTATTAAACGTTGGTATAAACAGTTTACAGAGAATGGGTGTTAGTGCAAAGGGAAAAGTTCTGGACGGCCTCCAAGAAGCGCTGATATTACCCCCTGCGATTTTTTCTTATGGGGGTATGTTAAGGATATGGTGTTTCGGCCACCTCTCCCAGCCACCAATGATGATGTGGAACGAGTTGGAGTATCGGGTTGATATTGCTCGAGTGTCTGGAGGGGGCCATATTGAACATCTCTGAACTTGTTTTTGAGTGAAAAAAAAAACCTTTTTAAATACTCTTTGTAATGTTGTACAACAGAATGTTATATTATGTTTCTTTCACTAAATACACATTTTTAAAGTTGTGGTATTATTTTTGAATCACCCTGTATTATACTAGAACTGACACGTGATTACATTTTCACGCAGCTTGGGTGCACAGATCCTGAGAAATCACTACCAAGAACAACCACTCTCTGGCCGTAATAAAGGCCTTGATACGCCTGAGCATTGAGTCCAACAGAGCTTGCATGGCGTGTACAGGTACAGCTGCCCATGCAGCTTCAACACGGTTCCACAGTTCATCAAGAGTAGTGATTGGTGTATTGTGACGAGCCAGTTGCTCGGCCACCATTGACCAGACGTTTTCAATTGGTGAGACATCTGCATAATGTGCTCGCCAAAGCAGCACTCGAACATTTTCTGTATCGAGAAAGGCCCGTACAAGACCTGCAACATGCGGTCGTGCATTGTCCTGCTGAAATGTAGGGTTTCGCAGGGATTGAATGAAGGGTAGAGCCACGGGTCGTAACACATCTGAAATGTAACGGCCTCTTTTCAAAGTGCCGTCAATGTGAACAAGAGGGGACCGAGACGTGTAACCAATGGCACCCTATACCATCACGTCGGGTGATAAGCCAGTATGGCCATGACGAATACACGCTTCCGATGGGCGTTCACCGCGCTGTCACCAAACACGGATGCGACCATCATCATGCAGCAAACAGAACCTGGATTCATCCGAAAAAATGACGTTTTGCCATTCGTGCACCCAGGTTCGTCGTTGAGTACAACATCGCAGGCGCTACTGTCTGTGGTGCAGCGTCAAAGGTAACCGCAGGCGTGGTCTCCGAGATGGTAGTCCATGTTGCTGCAAACGTCGTCGAACTGTTCGTGCAGATGGTTGTTGTCTTGCAAACGTCCCCATCTGTTGACTCAGGGATCGAAATGTGGCTGTACGATCCGGTACAGCCATGCGGATAAGATGCCTGTTATCTCGACTGCTAGTGATACGAGGCCGTTGGGACGCAGCACGGCGTTCCGTATTACCCTCCTGAAACCACCGATTCCATATTCTGTTAACAGTCATTGGATCTTGACCAATGCGGGCAGCAATGTCGCGATACGATAAACCGCAATCGCGATACGCTACAATCCGACCTTTATCAAAGTCGGAAACGTGATGGTACGCATTTCCTCCTCCTTGCACGAGGCCTTACAACAACGTTTCACCAGGCAACGCCGGTCAGCTGCTGTTTGTGTATGATAAATCGGTTGGAAACTTTCCTCATGTCAGAACGTTGTAGGTGTCGCCACCGGCGCCAACCTTGTGTGAATGCTCTGTAAAGCTAATCATTTGCATATCACAGCATCGTTTTCGTTAAATTTCACGTCTGTAGCACGTCATCTTCGTGGTGTAGCAATTTTAATGGCCAGTAATGTAATATCAATTACTACCTGTTACAACATCGTGATTGTGAGACCAAACGCACAGATTTATTGAATTAATTTAGAGTTTTTTTCCATTTAGGCTGTTATTTATTAAAAATTTTTCTTCGTTTCCCCACTGCATTAGCGTGTAAAACTTAACGACGGAAGTCACTCCCGCTTGATGTGTCACTGCGAAGTAACATAACTCGATGAAATTTGTACGATACTGTGCCGTTTGGTCTCCCGCCCGGCCATGTGGAATTCCACCTTGTGCCGTTTCTGTATTCCACGGTGTCTTTGATAAGAAAACCTAAATCAGCGTGGCCGGACGCGGGTATGTACCGACGTCCTCCTGAACGAACGTCCATTGTGGTAACCACTGCGCTACCCCGCCTGGTGGTAAATTTGGGCTATATTTCCAGAAGAAACACATAGTGAGGACGTTACACAGTTCATGGCAACTTACTATTTTTTTTCCATCGAACATACGTAATTTCGTACTTCATTTCCAAATTTTTGACCCCTTTACAAATGTAGACTTCGTATGAGGATGATGATCTGATAATGAAACTTTAATATTAAAAATGATGTAAAAATAGACGAAGAAAAGTGTAGCTGTGGAGCATTTATCTTTTTAACCATCAGTTGCAAATCCGCGGTCATTTTCCATGCGGTAGTGGAGATCACGAAGAAAGGTGCAGATTACCCTCTGGCATATGCTATACAGTGGCACGAGAATTAAATAAGCTCGCCGGACAAAATGTTAGCCACTGCCTTAAAAAAGCTTACTGGTCGATTCGTAGTGCTGTAGCTGGTGTAGAAGTGCTCGGTCATGTGACCTTCCATCTTAAAGTAAGTCCTGACACTGGAATGGAGTGGATGTGCCGGTCGGTTGTATGGAAACTGCATAACAACATGTGTCGACAGAATGGAGGGGTGGAGCTTTCGTGTTTGCACGTGTATGAAGTTGTTCAATTTGTTTGTTTCCAACCCGATTGTCAGACTTCTCTCCAAGGAGTGATGTACCAATCGCAGGCATGTAGCACGGCGTACGGAAAGAGGTCATGAAGAGATCTTATGCGATCGGGGTTTGGAGACAGTGTCACGATTTGTAACCTCCCCCTTACTAATCGGCCTATCCTGGTTGTGATATAAAATATGACCGTGGATCGCTTGTATGCCTAATGCATTTTTACTAATTGGATAACACACTCTTTCCCGAAGAAGTAATACTTGTAAGTAGGAGGAAAGTGTGCAACTGACCTTTCTGATGGAAACGTCTTCTAAAATTAAAAGTAATTAAACCGAACAGGGCTATAATTTGGAAAATGAAATTTTGTGCATTTACTCAGGAACAACACCGGACAGAAAAGGGGTACCACTAATCATGAATCCAAAAGTTACACTAACGAACGGAAAGGAAATAACTGACGGTCGCCAGCCCACGAGGGCGATTTAAATCCAAAATCCTGTACGAGATGATGGGAAAGAAAAATATGTATTGTTAAACATTGACGCGGTAACTGAAGGTTGTCACGTTTTTTGACACTAATTTTAAGTGAGTATATAATGATAAAGAAAACCGAGAATTCACTCTTACGTTATGTTTGGAGTTAAATTTTGAAAAAGGCAATCGAGTAATGATTTGAAAATATGCAATTAAACTGTATGTTAGTACTGAACTTCGTTACGGGAACAATGACTTTCAGTGACCTCAGCATAACGTCGTCAAAGAAATTTAGAAAAAAAGCAAGCACTTTTTACTTTGGCCTTAATTATTTTGCAAATTGGATTTCATATTATTGTCTAAAAAACTGAGCCTTTTTTCACTGACTTGAACAGAATTAAACACTAGAATATGTACCAAACCAAACAGCCATGTGCTCCAAGCTATATGTAAAATAAATAAAACTTCCACACTGTTAATTTGTGCATTTGTTTAGATTTGTATGTTTTTCCAGTGATTGATTCTCAAACTTGAAAAATGAAATTGCTTTACCATCAGTCATATACTGAAACCTCTGTTGTACAACAGTTAATTGAAAGTAGACTGAGGCTAAAATTCTTGAAAGTGGAATTATTAATTAATAAACTGGCTGTAACTATTCAATTTGTTTCTTATGACACTCGCTTAGTATGTAAGGAAAAAAAAGGAACAAGGATCCTGCTTGGTAACAATGTCTAGGGGCAATGAGGACACAATCGTCCTGAGTTTAACTGATTATTATTTAAGTAAATCTTATCAATCAAATCAAATTCAGTTGTGCTGCCGGGTTAGCCGTTAATACTTTCTACCAATGAACAGTCTTACTTCAGTGCTGTGCATACGGCGAAACTCGGAGCCGTCGACGAAACTGTGTTGCTGGAACTGCTGCTGTTGTTGAAGACGGTAGCATCTTGTGGAGCCACGTCTAATTGCAGGAACGGGCAATCGTAATTAAAACAGCCTCTTCGGCTCGTCCACTGTCGGTACTCCTGCTCTACACATCTGGCCGGCGCGCGTACATGATGCCGCCGAAAATGGTACTCTCTACTGCGAGAGCGTTAACACCACGCTTCAGAGCACACTACAAACGCTGGAACCCCCCCCCCCCCTCTCTCTCTCTCTCTCTCTCTCTCTCTCTCTCTCTCTCTCTCTCTCTCTCTCTCTGCGCGCTCCGCGCAACAGCCCCGTACCCAAAGATTTTACAACGCGCAAGCACTGCTATTATCGTTGCTAGTCAATGCAAATAACAATTCCTTTGGCTTTTTAGCAGAGTTTATAAGTTTCACAGTACGACACAGATAAATACAATGAAACGTCAACAGAATTCTACCTAAATTTACAGATACAGTGAAGCAAAGTTACTACTTATTAAAAGAAAGCATTTAAATTACCAATATTTACATACAATTCAGAAAAAGATTATATATCAGTAGCAGGTTCCATGAATCCTGCATTTTCGGTGTTGCAGACTTTCCAGTAACAAGTTTTGAACTCGATACGAACTACTACTCTCTGTGTGAATGCAGAGCTCTTTCATTAAGTTCCCGAGTAAACGATGCGAAGTGAAGCGTATGCAGTTGAGCTGGGTACGTCGCAGAACGGCAGTGCACGAAAGCGGCACGTGAAGCTGCAAGGGTACGTTCCCTGTTTCACGAACACTTACGCATCGTATCGCTTCTCGGCTGGTCGACTAAATCGCGTAATCTTATCCCAAAAGATGGTGATTCATGGAAGAGCGGTTGAAACGCAGGAATCAACATCCCCGCAGTTTCGTAGCTGTACGGGATGAATCGCAAATGACAGGCTATCTAGAGTTGGACATGCCTACCGGAAGGAACTTGTGTAATGTCTGTCTCGTCTAAGACCATTATGAAGGCTAGATACAGCTGTATTAACGTGATGTCTGCTACGGTGAACACTGCATTTAAATAAGTACTACCAATTTGCTGGTTTTGGCATTTAATGCGTTGACGTGTGTTTGCAACCGCGGAGCTGGATCACACAGACGCGACTATCAGCTGGGAGACCGTGGCTGCGGTTAGCCTTGACGCTGCATCACAGACAGGAGCGCCTGCGATGGTGTAGTCAACGACGAACCTGGCAAAACGTCAATTTTTTGGATGAATGCAGGTTTTGTTTACAGCATCACCATGGTCGCATCCGTGTTTGGCGACATCGCGGTGAACGCACATTGGAAGCGTGTATTCCTCATCGCCATACTGGCGTCTCGCCCGGCATGATGGTATGGGGTGCCACTGGTTACACATCTCGGTCAAGTCTTGTTCGCTTTGACGGCACTTTGAACAGTGGACGTTAAATTTCAGATGAAACCCTACATTTCAGCAGGATAATGCACGACCGCATGTTGCAGGTCCTCTACGGGCCTTTCTGGATACAGAAAATGTTCGACTGCTGCCCTGGCCAGCACATTCTGCAGATGTCTCACGAATTGGAAACGTCTGGTCAATGGTGGCCGAGCAACTGGCTCGTCACAATACACCAGTCACTACTCTCGATGAACTGTGGTATCGTGTTGAAGCTGCATGGGCATCTGTACCTGTACACGCCATCCAAGCTCTGTTTGACTCAATGCCCAGGCGTATCAAGGCGGTTATTACGGCCAGAGGTGGTTGTTCTGGGTATTGATTTGTCAGGATGTATGCACCCAAATTGCGTGAAAATGTAATCACATGTCAGTTCTAGTATGATTTTTTTGTCCAATGAATTCCGGTTTATCATCTGCAATTCTTTTTGGTGTAGCAATTTTAATAGCCAGTAGCGGATTTTTCTGCAAGCCCGGGAACAGAGCTTGGGATTTCAGTATGACGAAGGTACGCCGCCCTCCATATCTTTGTGAGACAGTTCTGCGTGCTGAGCAGCGTGTGCCAGCGGCCACGTCCGTAGCTCCGACACCTGCCGTCGCGGGGCGTCGAACCCCGGCGCCTCGGCGCGCCGCGCCGCGCCGTGCCGCGCTGCGCTGCGCTGCGTCGCGCACATGCGTGAACAAAGCGGCCGGCGGCCCGCGTGTCTGCCGCCTATAAATAGCGCCGAACCGCCCCTGTGCTGGCGACGTATAAATACCGGCCGGTCCGCCCCGAGTCGCGACCGTTTTAAACCGACCCGACGCCCGGCACTGCGGAGATGGCGATCGAAAAAAAAAAAAAAAAAAAAAAACCACCAACAAAAAAAAACTGTGCGTGCGCGTGTGGGCGGCAGGTCACGCATCACTGCCCCCGCTCCGCACACCAAAGACAATCACAAACTCCCCCCCCCCCCTCCCCCTCCTGGATGCAGCAATCGTGGCATACGGACTACCTGCGTAGTGCATCGCCAGGGTACATACGCATGTCTAATGAAGAAATGTAAATTACTTGCAGTGAGACGAATTTCCTTGTAGAAGAATAGCGTCCATCGGATATTTTCACTCGACGTTTCGAGGGCTATTTCCAATGTCCTCATCAGTCCAGAGACCGTTTTGCAGCAGCTCTCCATGCTAGTCTATCCTGTGCAAGCTTCATCTCCCAGTACTTAGTGCAACCTACATCCTTCTGAATCCGCATACTGTACTCATCTCTGGGTCTCCCTCTACGGTGCGGTAGCGTTCTCGCTGCCCCCCCCCCCCCCCCCCGCGGGTTCCCGGGTTCGATTCCCGGCGGGGTTAGGAATTTTCTCTGCCTCGTGATGACTGGCTGTTGTGTGATGTCCTTAGGTTAGTTAGGATTAAGTAGTTCTAAGTTCTAGGGGACTCATGAACATAGATGTTAAGTCCCATAGTGCTCAGAACCATTTGAACCATTTTTCTTCCTCTACCATTTTTACCCTCCACGCTAAATTGGTGATCCCTTGATGCCTCAGAACATGTCCTACCAACCGATCCCTTTTTCTAGTCAAGTTGTGCCACAAGTTTCTCTTCTCCCCAGTTCTATTCAATACTTCCTCATTAGTTATGTGATCTACCCATGTAAGCTTCAGCATTCTTCTGTAGCACCACATTTCGAAAGCTTCTATTCTCTTCTTGTCCAAACTATTTATCGTCCTTGTTTCACTTTCATACATGGCTACACTCCATACAAATGCTTTCAGAAACTACTTCTCGACACCTAAATCTATACTCGATGTTAACAAATTTCTCTTCTTCAGAAACGCTTTCCTTGCCATTGCCAGTCTACATTTTATATCCTCTCTACTTCGACCATCATCAGTTATTTTACTCCCTAAATAGCAAAACTCCTTTACTACTTTAAGTGTCTCATTTCCTAATCTAATTCCCGCAGCATCACTGGATTTAATTCGACTACATTCCATTATCCTCGATTTGCTTTTGTTGATGTTCATCTTACATCCTCCTTTCATGACACTGTCCATTCCATTCAACTGTTCTTCCAAGTCATTTGCTGTCTCTGACAGAATTACAATGTAATCGGCGAACCTCAACGTTTTAATTTCTTCTCCATGAATTTAAATTCCTACTCCGGATTTTTCTTTTGTTTCCGTTACTGCTTGCTCAACATACAGATTTAATAAAACCCTGTCTCATTCCATTCCCAGCCACTGCTTCCCTTTCATGCCCTCCCATGTTATAACTGCCATCTGTTTTCTGTACATATGGTAAATAGCCTTACTCTGTATTTAAGCCCAGCCACTTTCCGTTTGAAAGAGAGTATTCGAGTCGACATTGTCAAAAGCTTTCTCTAAGTCGACAAATGCTAGAAATGTAGGTTTGCCTTTCCTCAATCAATATTCTAAGATCTAGGGTCAGTGTTGCCTCACGTGTTCAACATTTCTAAGGAATCGAAACTGATCTTCTATGAGGTTGGCATTTATTAAAGAGCACAGGAAACCCCGTTTCTCGAGGCTTGTATTTCTCCAGTTCTCATGGAGTGATTTGAGGATAGTCGATGGGAAACGGAAAGCTCACCAGTATGTGGCAAGAATGGTAATAACCTTCATCATCATGGTACTAAATTATTGTGTACACTTTTGTACACAGTGGTAAGTGGGGGTGGGCTACATAGTGGTGCGGCAGCTATCGCCGTACGGAAAGTGGATGGGAGCAGAAATGATTATCGAGCCAGTTGACACAGTAATCAGAAGATATACTTTATTTGTAATTCTTGAAGTGAACGAAGTCTGATACAGATATTGCAGCAACCCTGTAGAGAAGCTGATCGAGTCAGAGCTGTGACTAGGACTCTTTGTCTAGCATCATGTAGCGAAGCAGCTCCGTGTGCAAGTGGAGGAGTGGCTTCCGTCGGCCATCCTACATTGCGGCGGAAGAGGGCGCTCGCAGTGCAGAGTCGCTGGAGGTGTGGCTCAGCAGGCGTGCTCCACTGCATCTGTCCAAACCCACACGTCCGCTGTTGGCATCTACTGGAAACTCAATTCCGTAGCCAACTTCGCGACGCCCGTACGGTGCTACCGATACTTGATACCACATAAATGACACATTCCAGCAGAATAATGCAAGACCCCAAATCAGTTCACGATACAAATGTGATGAACACACGGATCCTTCAACAGTCTGCCCGGTCTCGTGTTCTGTTACCCACGGAGCAAGGTGGGACGTGGTGGGAACACGTAATCTTCCATATCAGCCTCCATCCACAAATCTTCATGAAATGACGTAGCATGTGTTTCATCCGTGGAGACGAATTCCACAAGACGACATTCACAAGCTGTTTGTTTGCATGCTACAACGAATACTAGAGTATACTTCCGACCATAGATGTCACGCGTCATAGCGATGCTGGGTATCAAGTCTGATTGGAATCAAACTTTTATTAGTAACCTGGCAGAGAATATTAACAGTAACACTAGGTAATGCAGTTATATATGTAATGAAGTACAGCCTGAAAAAAGCAGCACAAATGTTTAAGCAAATCTTTATAAGACTTAAACTGGCTTTAAATGTACAGAAACGCAAATTTACGCTCCACAAATAACAAAAAGAACTTTTTTTCCTGTGACGCCAACGTCAGTGAGTCACAGTTCGAGACAGTCAGATCGTAGAAATACATGGGCGCAATAATTTTATAGATACGAAGCAGAATATTACACAGTCTCAATGGTAGATATAGTAACCAAAGCGCTTATTTGTAATGCAAGTACAAATACAGTTCACCTGCACAAACATACATAAATCTATATTATTATTGTTGTTATTTTGTACTAAATGGTACGTTCTTCACCATTGTCAAAGACGAGAGTCTCCTGTTATTATTGGTAAGAGCAAAAGTTGTTTGTGAATAACAGGAACATATTTCATATAAGCTCGACGAAGTATTGAAGCAATGTTTGATCCGGCCTTTTTTAATTTTACTAATTTTTTGGGGAAATTACGTTTTCTATGGCTACATAACAAATCTGTATTGTTTGATTAAAAAACATTTTTGGTACAACATGCCTTTGTTTCACGTTACAAATCAAAATTTTTCGAATAAACCTCGACTTAAACACTGACAGTTTCAATTTTGCTATAAATACTTTCTATTTTTAAGTAACTGACAGGAGAATAACTATGTAGAACAAAAATGTTTCGTAGCTTTTACGGCCCTCTATACATCCCCACTCAGTTTCCAGACGGTCCACCGCCTCTCCGTTTCTAGCAGAATCTAATAAGAGACTGATCACATATGCAAACAAGGCGATCGAAATGAGGCACCGCCCGATAGGTGAGCAACACTGACATACAGGTAATGCAGTTAAGATCTTAATTGACCAGTGCCATTAGGAAAATTACCGTAGTCTCCACTTACTTATGATAGCCTGCGGTAGTTTTACAACTCTAAACGTAGGTAAAGGAGGCACCTACATCGGTATATTGGCAGGATACTGGGAAAATACAATCAGACTACTTAAAAGACGCCGGCCACTGTGGCCGAGTGGTTCTAGGCGCTTCAGTCCGGAACCGCGCTGCTGCTGCGGTCGCAGGTTCGAATCCTGCCTCGGGCATGGATGTGTCTGATGTCCTTAGGTTAGTTCGGTTTAAGTAGTTCTAAGTCTAGAGGACTGATGATCGCAGATGTTAAGTCCCATAGTGCTTAGAGCCACTTGAGCCATTTGAACTTAAAAAACACTTGTGCATTCCATCTTAGAATGTTGCTCGAAGTGTATGGGAGCACGAACGCTCACAGGTTTGTGTGACTCGCGGGAGAGCGTCACAAAAATGTTGAAAAATTAATTGGTAGACACTTTAAATTATTCTACAGAAGCCTACTTACAAAATTTCGGGAGTCAATATTAAGTGAAGAACCTTGAGATATTCATCGGTGCCCTACCTATCGTTCCAGTAGGAACCGCGGAGACAAAATTAGATTAATTAAAGCTCGTACACGAGTATGTAAGCAGTCACACTTGCTGTTTTGTTATGTTAGGTACCACACGCCATGCACTTCACACCTGTTTGTAGAATATGTATGCAGATATTTAATATCCATTATTTGATGAACATCTCCACAATGTTTAATAAATATCGGACTGGCGCTTCAAGGTGTAACACTCTACATTTACGATAGCGTATAAATGGTGTTAGGGCTGTAAGTGCAGATATTTCTATTGATGACTGAGGACAGTTTACTGAACTATATTACATCGGCATTTGCTTTATCTGCAGACTAATAATTATAGCTATTAGTAGTAGTATGGTTTTAGGTTCGTTAGCACTTCCATGTACGGATGGAACTAGCTAGCCATTAATGTTTATTTTTCCTCCTGACAGAAGATCAGGTGTTGAAATGTGGTCGCTTGGATGCAAAACGAAGTGTATGTTAAACGGCACAGTACACTTCGTGACGCAGCTACGAACACACAGAGAACAAAAGATAGTAAAGTATGTGACAAGTTTGTGGGAAGACTATTAGACACAGAGGAAAAAGTACAACTAACACACTGAAGCGGGTGCATACTAAGCTACCAATGACAAGACTATCTGTACCTCTGCCTCTAACGCCCCAGAAGGGTAGGACGCAAGCCACTGTACTCGTCAGACTCTGAAGCACCCCCTCCCCCCAACCATTGGAGACATTCCCACAATCTCTTAGAATACTCCAGGGGGGGGGGGGGGGGTCTAGTGGCAGCGTTCGGAAATCGTAAGTGGAAAGACAAGTGATAACGGAAGTTCGAGTCCGACTTGGAAACGTTTTCGGATGACCTAATGGTTAAGGTAAGTGCTGGCGATAGGTCCGAAATCTGTACTGGACCCTATTCTTGAACAAATTTGGTACTGACACCACATATTCTTGATTATAAAAGCTCGCATTAAACAAAATTCTGTTTGGAAGTTCCTACTTTTCTGTGGCTCGTGTGCAGTGGTCAGTTTTTGTTGTTAAGCCTAACAAAGAACTAAATGAGGACGGTTACAACCGTTTAAAGAGTAGCTCCTTCCCTAACTGCTACCGCTATGAAATTGGACAAGAAAAATGGAAGGGACATGCTTCTTCGTTGTCATACCTTTCCGCATAGCATTCTCAGCTTAACAATGACAACGTGCTGACATCGTTCGCCAATGGCAGTACGGCTGTGCTGTACAAATGGATGCAATTACAGCACAGGCAATGCAGTAACTGGTATCTGGCACTGCTGGGTTATTTACTTGTCCATTGCGCACACTTCTGTGGGTGAAATAGCATCGGAACTTCAACAAACTCTCTTGCAATAACCCAGTTGGGAAGATATACTGTGTTCGTACATTATACAGTACCACTACGAAAACCATCTATTGACACATAACCAGCATAGATTCAACAAATATCTGTCTTACGAAACTTAGCTTTATCTCCATCCCCATGAAGTTAAGAGTAGAATGGACACGAGATCACTTTCATTCCGAATTTCCAGAAGGTATTCGACACTGTTCCTCACAAACTGATTCCATCATACACTCCTGGAAATGAAAAAAAGAACGCATTGACACCGGTGTGTCAGACCCACCATACTTGCTCCAGACACTGCGAGAGGGCTGTACAAGCAATGATCACACGCACGGCACAGCGGACACACCAGGAACCGCGGTGTTGGCCGTCGAATGGCGCTAGCTGCGCAGCATTTGTGCACCACCGCCGTCAGTGTCAGCCAGTTTGCCGTGGCATACGGAGCTCCATCGCAGTCTTTAATACTGGTAGCATGCCACGACAGCGTGGACGTGAACCGTATGTGCAGTTGACGGACTTTGAGCGAGGGCGTAGAGTGGGCATGCGGGAGGCCGGGTGGACGTACCGCCGAATTGCTCAACACGTGGGGCGTGAGGTCTCCATAGTACATCGATGTTGTCGCCAGTGGTCGGCGGAAGGTGCACGTGCCCGTCGACCTGGGACCGGACCGCAGCGACGCACGGATGCACGCCAAGACCGTAGGATCCTACGCAGTGCCGTAGGGGATCGCACCGCCACTTCCCAGCAAATTAGGGACACTGTTGCTCCTGGGGTATCGGCGAGGACCATTCGCAACCGTCTCCATGAAGCTGGGCTACGGTCCCGCACACCGTTAGGCCGTCTTCCGCTCACGCCCCAACATCGTGCAGCCCGCCTCCAGTGGTGTCGCGACAGGCGTGAATGGAGGGACGAATGGAGACGTGTCGTCTTCAGCGATGAGAGTCGCTTCTGCCTTGGTGCCAATGATGGTCGTATGCGTGTTTGGCGCCGTGCAGGTGAGCGCCACAATCAGGACTGCATACAACCGAGGCACACAGGGCCAACACCCGGCATCATGGTGTGGGGAGCGATCTCTTACACTGGCCGTACACCTCTGGTGATCGTCGAGGGGACACTGAATAGTGCACGGTACATCCAAACCGTCATCGAACACATCGTTCTACCATTCCTAGACCGGCAAGGGAACTTGCTGTTCCAACAGGACAATGCACGTCCGCATGTATCCCGTGCCACCCAACGTGCTCTAGAAGGTGTAAGTCAACTACCCTGGCCAGCAAGATCTCCGGATCTGTCCCCCATTGAGCACGTTTGGGACTGGATGAAGCGTCGTCTCACGCGGTCTGCACGTCCAGCACGAACGCTGGCCCAACTGAGGCGCCAGGTGGAAACGGCATGGCAAGCCGTTCCACAGGACTACATCCAGCATCTCTACGATCGTCTCCATGGGAGAATAGCAGCCTTCATTGCTGCGAAAGGTGGATATACACTGTACTAGTGCCGACATTGTGCATGCTCTGTTGCCTGTGTCTATGTGCCTGTGGTTCTGTCAGTGTGATCATGTGATGTATCTGACTCCAGGAATGTGTCAATAAAGTTACCCCTTCCTGGGACAATGAATTCACGGTGTTCTTTTTTCAATTTCCAGGAGTGTATTACGTTCCTTTAGAGTATCGTCTCAGTTGTGTGGCTGGATCTGTGATTTTCTGTCGGAAATTTCACATTTCGTACGAATTGACTGAAAGTCATCTAGTGAAACAGAAGTGATTTCTGGGTTCCCAAAGGACGTATTACAGGAGACAATCTGAGCTGTGCTCTTAGATTATTTGCAAGTGATACTGTCGTTTAACGTCTAGTAAAGTCGTGAGGAGATAAAAACCCATCGCAAAATGATGTACACACGTTATCAGCTATGTCAAAAAATGGCAGCTTACTCTAAATAACTGAAAGTGTCAGGTTCTCCATGTTAGTACTACAAAAACGTTCGGCCGTTTCCGAATCATCGAGGCCAGATTCAAGCACGTTTACTGCCATCCAAAGCTCCCTACGAGAAACAGGTTCACTTTAGATACGTTTTCCACTGGCACGTGCTCGTAATGGCACATTTGCACTTAAGGGCTACTTCGAAACCCGGTGTACTCATTTTCTGCCGGCCGTGCGGTTCTAGGCGCTTCAGTTTGGAACCGAGAGACTGCTACTGTCGCAGGTTCGAATCCTGCCTCGGGCATGGATGTGTGTGATGTCCTTAGGTTAGTTAAGTTTAAGTAGTTCTAAGTTCTAGGGGACTGATGACTTCATATGTTAAATCCCATAGTGCTCAGAGCCATCTGAACCATTTTGAACTCATTTTCTGTTACAGATGAAAAGTCCTGACGGACGCTCCCGGCGTGTTTGGCATGAAGATGATCTGCACCCCTACCGTCTTCAGAAGGTTCACACCCTTTTCTAACTCTAATTGAATTCTGCCAATAGTTTTTGCAAAGTTGGGCCATTCAACCGGCCTTTCCTAACTGTGTACTTTTTACGGAAAGGGCATCCTTTACATGAGAGGGTATGTTCAGCAGCCACAATCAACTCGTGTGGCCACGGGAAAATCCGCACACCGCTTTTGTTCGTGGTGACCGAGATTGCTTCGCTGTTGGTGGTCCATACATGTTCTCCCAACGAGTGAACGCAGATACTGAACATTTTTACAAGAAACTCTGCCAGAGTTGTTGGAACATGTGCCACTCAATGTGCGACAATGGATGCGGTACCAAGTCGATGGTGTACCTGCGCACTTCGCATATGCCGTGCGAATGCATTTAGATGAAACCTTTGGTGAGAACCGGTTGGAGAGCGGTGGGCAGGTGGTATGGCCTGCACTTTCCCGCGACTTGACCCACATTGATTTTTTTTCTTCTGGAGCCACCAGTAATCCGTTGTCTGTGAATCGCAGATGAAGAGCAGATGTCGCGCATTATGGCAGCCTCCGACGCAGTTTTCACTTTGCCAGGAGTACGACAGTCACTCCATTGTCTTTGCACGACATGCATCCAAGCAGCAGGGCGTAATTCCGAGCACTTTTCGTAATTGTTTTCAAGTAAAGTTTATAAAACTCTACCCCGACTTCTCGTGTTAGCTTGATGCCACGAATACATTGGAAACGTTGCCCTGCAGAACTGCTACCATGGCTGCTCGGATGGCATGCTGTATGCCTACCCTCCCAGGGGCGCGGGGCGCCCTTCAACGACGCGTAGCGCCATACACTAAGGGATGCAGACGTGGGTTGCTATGTGAACTATGCTTGTTACGATCCACTCTAACAGTCCTCTCGTTTTCTACATTGATCATTCGTGGAGAAGCAAAACAAAACAAAATGCGTCAAGCAAAAATGTTTAACTGCCTGCCTGCCTATTAACGGCTGTGCGTATTTTGTAAATACGCCCTGTGCTTTTCGTTCGGTTATCTTCTTCTTGTCCCAAAGATCTGTTCAAAAACATATCACAGTATACATTTCACGTAAACATGACGTCATGTAAAACGCAACGCATGTACTGACACATACTGCAAGTACCCGGGGTAACGTAACTCGTCCTGTTGCTAGAGTTTCCAGTAAACAAATGAAAACGGAAGGAAAATGCACACTGGTCATTTGGAACATAACATGCACGGAAGGCATTATTTCCTGGATGCCCATCGTAGTGCTATTTATATCTTCGTAGCGACCAAAGTTACAAGAAAGGAAATAATGATGTTTAATTTTCCCCTGGTGGCTACACAACATTTTCTGTATACTTTTTTTTATTTTGGTTCCAGATGAAAAGCTATTTGGGGTGGGCAAGGTAATCGGGGGACTCCATATAATCTTTTTCGTTTTGTTTGTGATCTTATTACTCAAAATGGTTGAGTTTAAATTGCCGGCCGCGGTGGTCTAGCGGTTCTAGGCGCTCAGTCCGGAAACGCGCGACTGCTACGGTCGCAGGTTCGAATCCTGCCTCGGGCATGGATGTGTGTGATGTCCTTAGGTTAGTTAGGTTTAAGTAGTTCTAAGTTCTAGGGGACTGATGACCACAGATGTTAAGTTCCATAGTGCTCAGAGCCATTTGAACCATTTTGAGTTTAATTGTCGAAAAACATTTTTACCTTGTCCAATCTTGGTTTTAATGTCTTCTGCACTTTCACAAATCACAGGTGTAACTCCACCTAGGCATTTAAAACAACAACAACTTGCAATACTGAAACTGTCAGCATGTGACTCATGCTGTTCGCCACCACCCACAATCACGTACTCAGTAAATAATACTTACGACGTACAGCTCGATCGAAACTTTGTCTAACTACGACACAGAAGATGATGCAGACGACTCTAATCTGCGGGCTCACCGTAATTCTACGGTCAGAGATCAGACTCCTTCATCCAGATAGTATAGGATGATTCGACTGCCCCTACCGATTCGTTTTATGCAACCTGCACTATGCCTGTATGAGGAACGATATCCAGAGATGCGACAGACATGTACTCTATCTAAATTCTCACAGACCTTTGAGCGACTGTTAGCAAACGGAATCATATTGTAAAAACTACAAGTGAGGATTAGCAATGAGTAACACGCTATTTTAGTCCAAGATGTACCTTACTTTTGCCGTACTTACGCAACTGTCTCCAGTCTTTCTTTATACAATTAGCGGTGTAGTCGTACAGGTTTTGGATGCCATGCTTCAAATTTTGATATCTTCTATCTTATCACTGTGGTGAAACACGCTTTATAAGGCAAACTTTCTGAAACATTTACAAAAGATAAAGCGCTGTAAATGGTATAAACTTAGTGTGGCATCCAAAACCTGTATGGATACCCTTCTACTTACACAAAGAAAGACACTTGGACAAGTATGACAAAGCAAGGTATATCTTGGTCCAAACATTGTGTAATGCATGGACAAAACTCATGTGTACTTTTTACAGTATGATTCCATTTGCTAATAGTCACCCAAAGCTCTGAGAGGGAACTTATATCGATAACGTGGCTGTCGCTTGTGCTGATATGGACGTTCTGCGGGTTGCATAAAGAGAATCGGTAGGGGTAGCTGAGGCACTTTGCCTAACGGTACGTGACTAAAACTGACTGAAACATGCTTGTCAGTATTTGTTCTTAAAACCAATGCGAATCTACACCAGTTGAAGCATCCCCAACTCTCTTGTGGTTCCCTTTTTAGGTAGTCCACGTCGACGTCTGCTCGTAGATGCGTATCTCGGCTCTGAGCACTATGGGACTCAACTGCTGAGGTCATAAGTCCCCTAGAACTTAGAACTACTTAAACCTGACTAACCTAAGGACATCACACAACACCCAGCCATCACGAGGCAGAGAAAATCCCTGAGCCCGCCGGGAATCGAACCCGGGCGTGGGAAGCGAGAACGCTATCGCACGACCACGAGTTGCGGGCTAGATGCGTATCGTCGGTAGGTTTTCCGGCTTTACTTTGCGACGTGACAGCGACGACTCTCCGATGAGGTGCGGGCCTTGTGTTTTGCTATTACTGCGAGTCTTGTAAATATCGCTTTTATTCAGTAATTTGCCCGGCTAAAGTTCTCCCCTTTTATGATTAAGACAGCCTGCGCCACCTTTCGGAGCGAGTGGGGACGTCAAAGAGTCACAGAAGTTCATATTAAGCAGTCCGTAAAACACGTAAACGTTCACTTCAGTTAGCGTGTTAGTTAATGCCCACGCTTTCCGCTAGATGGTGCTGACGTACTGCTGAATAGCTTTGGTTCCGTAAAGCTTTCACTGATTAGTACTAGGTAAATGAAATAAATACAACACTCCTGTATTTCACTTTCACTCTATGTTCAAGGATAAGATGGTGATGGATGATGGTCTATTTAAAAGGTTCCTAGCCTGGAGGAATCTAAATAGTTCGCAAATGCCGATATGCACGCGCTCTACGTCCAGATTCGCAACTAACGGCACACGACACTTTCAAAAGTCCACACGTTAATATCTGAATACGGGTACCTCTGAATTCACTCGTATCAGCAGATAATTTGAGTTTCTGTCGTCTATATGTCCGTGAAGTTCGTGTGTAGCACTAAAGTCCTAAAATCCCCTTAATACTCCGTTGCTACCAACAGTTAGAGATCGTACACATCACTTTTAATCTCCGTAATGTTCTAACAGTTTATTGTGAATCTCAACACGATAAAGTCCAATCTAATTATTGTCTCGGTGACTGACACGGGTTCCCCGCCCTTTAACGAAACAATCAGGGGAAAAAAGGCGGCAATAATGACGATCAGGCCTTCTTATAGGTTTTTCATCACAAGCCTTTAACGTCACTGCCTTCTCCATGACGGAGCTTCCGTGGCTTTGCTGCTGTTAGACGTTAAACTACTTGCTGATATACTATAGTTTTGATCTGCAATTTAATATCAGGTGGTCCCCAGGGAAGCGTCCTGGGACCTCTGCTGTTCCTGATCTATATAAATGACCTGGGTGACAATCTGAGCACTTCTCTTACGTTGTTCGCGGATGATGCTGTAATTTACTGTCTAGTAAGGTCATCCGAAGACCAGTATCAGTTGTAAAGCGATTTAGAAAAGATTGCTTTATGGTGTGGCAGTTGACGCTAAATAACGAAAAGTGTGAGGTTATTCACACCAGTTCCAAAAGAAATCCTTTGGAATTCGATTAGTCGATAAATAGTTGAATTGACAGCCTTGAGAATTGTACTAAGTACCTGGGTGTTAAAATTAGGAACAACTTCAGTTGGAAAGACTACATAGATAATATTGTGGGGAAGGCGAGCCAAAGGTTGCGTTTCATTGGCAGGACACTTAGAAGATGCAACAAGTCCATTAAAGAGACAGCTTCCACTACACTCGTTCGTCCTCTGTTAGAATATTGCTGAGCGGTGTAGGATCCTTACCAGGTGGGATTGACGGAGGACATCGAAAGGGTGCAAAAAAAGGGCAGCTCGTTTTGTATTATCACGTAACAGAGGGGAGAGTGTGGCAGATATGACACGCGAGTTGGGATGAAAGTTATTAAAGCAAAGGCGTTTTTCGTCGCGGCGAGATCTTTTTACGAACTTTCAGTCACCAACTTTCTTTACCGAATGCGAAAATATTTTGTTGGGCCCAACCTACATAGATAGGAATGATCATCAAAATAAAATAAGAGAAATCAGAGCTCGAACAGAAAGGTTTAGGTGTTCGTTTTTCCCGCTCGCTGTTCGGGAGTGGGATGGTAGAGAGATAGTATGATTGTGGTTCGATGAACCCTCTACCAAGCATCATGTAGATGTAGAACTGTGTTTCTACACTATTTTCCCCTCTAAAAATTCCATTCTTAGTTTTAAATTATTCTTTCTATGGCTTTTGTCACTGTGTTACACAGTCCACATACGGTCGCGGAAGTCTGGGGACGCCGTCAGAGCGGTCGCCTGCTGTGCGTGGCCCGGCGGCATTAAACCGGCAGCGCGGCTCCGTTTGCGCGCTGGATGATTTACGCTGCGAGCGCCGCATTCCTGATTGCGCGTCGATCCCGAGGCAGCTTACACAAGGCGGCTCTATCGCGGCCGATGCAACATTCACGTGCGCCATTACGGCGCCTATATTTAGGCTGCAATCCCAGAGGTCGCATACGGCAGTCGCGTTCGCTCAGCGCTGTCGACTGACTTACGAGTCCCTGGGGCTGAACACGACAGATCCGACAGACAAGGCGCGCTTTTACAGTGGGAAACCGAAGCGGCGCTGTCTGTGTCTCGGCGAGGGATGCCGCAAACGAAAGGGGTGTTTCGTAGCAAAGACGTGTTTCGCCGGAGTGAAATCCGCCATCTAGGGTCGGTTCTAAGGATGGATTTGACGCAAGTCAGTCTTGTCTATCTGCAGAGCCAACGTCCACCTGCTCCCTATCACCTGCTCCCTATCACCCCCCTCCCCCCCCCCCCCCGTCCATCTTACACCACCCTTCTCTTCCTCCTGCCGACCCTACATGCAGTGTGTGGGTATCGATTAAAACAGAAGTGACATCCGGCGTTCCGCGAGGTAGTGTCATAGGCCCTCTGCTGTTCCTGATTTACATAAATGATCTACGTGATAATCTGAGGAGCCCCCTTAGATTGTTCGCAGGTGACGTTGAAATTTACCGTCTAGTAAAATCAGAAGATCAATTCCAATTACAAAATGGTCTAGAGATAATTTCTGCATGGTGCGAAAAGTGGCAACTAGCACTACACAAAGAAAAGTGACTACTAAAAGAAATCCGAAAAATTTTGGGTGTACGATAAATCGGACAAATCTCAGGGCTGTCAGTTTGACTAGATACCTAGGAATTACAATCGTGAGCAACTTAAATTGGAAAGACATTGTGGGGAAGGCGACACAAAGACTGGCAGAACACTTTGAAGATGCGACAAACCCACTAAAGAGACAGCCTACCTTACACTTGTCCGTCCTCTGCTGGAGTACTGCTGCGCGGTGTGGGATCCTTACCGGGTAGGATTGACGGAGGACATCGAAAAGGTGCAAAAAAAGGGCAGCTCGTTTCGTGTTATCGCGCAATAGCGGTGAGAGTGTCACTGATATGGTACACGAGTTGGTGTGGCAGTCACTGAAACAAAGGCAGTTTTCTTTGCGGCGAGATCTATTTATGACATTTCAATCACTGACTTTCTTTTCCGAATGCGTAAATATTTTGTTGACATCCACCTACGTAGGGAGAAATGATAATCATAATAAAAATAGGAGAAATCAGAGCTCGAACGGAGAGATTCAGGTGTTCCCTTTTTCCCACGCACCATTCAAGAGTGGAATAGTAGAGAAGTAGTATGAAAATGGTTCGATGAACCCTCTGCCAGGCACTTAAGTGTCAATTGCAGAGTAACCATGTAGATGTAGATGCATGTCGTGAAAGCGTTGACCGTTCATGTTAGTTTCTTCATTTTGTGGTAGGTTCATGTTCATAGCACCAAGTCTCCTCGCCCGTTATAATTTTTTCCGGAAAACATTTGTCCATTTCTTGCCTTTAAAGCAATTCGTGACAGACGCCTAGGCGCCATTGTTTTCGTTCAGGAGTCAAGGTGTGCGGCAAAAATTATGCTAAGACTCTTATCTTTTTCAAAACATATTACACAATGTTTTGATCACTTGACTTCGAGATGATGTTCCATTGCGATTTGTGATGCAACAAATTGGCACACCAAGGCCACACATCCGCTTTTTAACCCAGCCTGTTTACAACTGAATGGTCGATGCACATCTAGTTAGTTCAAGTAGGTAAATAACGGGTTAGACACCAGAATTAATGAACCTAATTTATTCAAAGATCGTCAAGAAGAGGTCTGATTTAATACACGAGATTTCTTTAGAGCGATATAGGAAGAGAAAAAATAAATTACCGGTATGAGTTACAATGGCCCTCGGTCAAATGATGTGGCACATATTTTTCGCAAAGTTAATGTAGGAGTCAAGAATAACAACACATTGTCAAAGTTGTTGACACGTTCAGTGGAACAGTTCTGTCCGTTTCATAAATCTGACGTATACAACATAACCAGTGCTGATTGTGAATCCATATACATAGGCCAAACTGGTAAAACTTTTAGAGAAAGAGACAGGGAACATACTGCCCTGCGTACTATTAAACACTCGCCATTCAAAGAACATTTAAAGACAATGAAACATACGGTCATGGGTATAGAGGAGAATTTAAAAATTTTGCACTTCGTGGATAAAGGAGGTACAATGGACATAATAGAAGATCTTGACATGTATATCCATATCCCACAGAGAACCCAATATTTTGCTGAACGAACAAACTGAGTCGAAGAACAAACTATTCTTGACTGTTTTTGTAATTTTTATGCATATAAACCACACTTGGGCAACGGCCTTGCCGCAGTGGATAAACCGGTTCCCGCGGGATCACAGACGTTAAGCGCTGTCGGGAGTGGTCGGCACTTGGATGGGTGACCATCCGGGCGACCAGGCGCTGTTGCCGTTTTTTGGGGTGCACTCAGCCTCGTGATGCCAACTGAGGAGCTACTCGACCGAACAGTAGCGGTTTCGGTCAAGAATACCATCATAACGACCGGGAGAGCGGTGTGCTGACCCCACGCCCACTGAGGACGACACGGCGGTCGGATGGTCCCGGTAGGGCACCCGCGGCCTGAAGACGAAGTGCTATATAAACCACCGTTAGTGCCATGTAAGAATTACCCTGACCTAGTAAAACGTTTTTATTAATAAGATATACAGTGGACATAAAGTATGAGAAGGATCGTAAACGGCGAACTAGGAAACAAAACCAGGCTGAACGTGCAGTCTAAGGGCTTTTCGAATGGCCAGTAACGGAGACCATGGGCAGTAGTAGGATGGGAAGGGCATTCCTTTCCATACGTCTACCGCACTTTGCACTAGACGTGGCTGTGCTCAGCAGTGTGACTACCTGAATCCCCGCTGCGGCCGCCTTTCGGTCTGTCGTACGACTGTCACCAGTGTTGATACTTTGGAAGGGCCGTCGCTGGCGCCTCGGCTTGGATCGAGCAGCAGGTCCTGAGAGCGACGCGAGCAGCGCCAGAGGCGGCGCGCGGCCGATGCGCGAACTACGCCGCACCACAGGCTGGCCTTGCGGCCGCCACCTGCTGCATCAGCCACACACCTGCGGCTTTATGTTCTCTCCTGTGTGTCCACCCTCCCCCTCGCTTCACGTACCCACTTTGCGACCGATCGCACAACGTGTGGTTCTCGTCACTGCTAGGAGTATCTCGTTACCTTCACTCAATCTGACACCTCTCCAGCAAGGTGATGACTCATACACGCGAGCCATAGGGCTATACATAGCAGCGCCCAGAGTGATTTCCGGAAGGTATTGGGTGCAGTTCTGCAGTCTCACCTAGGGAATTAAGTATCAGTTAGTGACACAAATAGCTGCATTGTGACCGTATGGAATACTTCACAGCCGGCCGTGGTTGCCGAGCGGTTCTAGGCGCTACAGTCTGGAGCCAAGCGACTGCTACGGTCGCAGGTTCGATTCCTGCCTCGTGCATGGATGTGTGTGATATCCTTAGGTTAGTTAGGTTTAAGTAGTTCTAAGTTGTAGGGGACTGATGACCTCAGAAGTTAAGTCCGATAGTGCTCAGAGCCATTTGAACAGTTTTTGAATACTTCACACCAAACAGAACTCGCCACACCGTTCTTCAAGAGGAGATGTCGTCAGGTGTGAAATAAATCACGGAATAATGTAGATAGAGAGGTACAAATTGACACACGTGCTTGGAATGACAGGGGGTTTAATTAAATCAAAAAAAAAAAAAAAAAAAAAAATAGGAAAGTTCAAAATAAGTTCGACAGATGGCGCTTCATCTGGTCAGAATAGCAATAATTAGCATAACACACACACACACACACACACACACACACACACACACACACACACACACACACACACACACACAAATATAACCGCTGATCAAAAAGTCAGTATAAATTTGAAAACTTAATAAACCACAGAATAATGTAGATAGAGAAGTAAAAATTGACACACATACTTGGAATGACATGGTGTTTTATTAGAACAAAAAAAAAGAACAACGTATTGCTAGACGCATGAAAGATCTGTTGCGCGCGTCGTTTGGTGATGATCGTGTGCTCAGCCGCCACATTCGTCATGCTTGGCCTCCCATGTCCCCAGACCTCAGTCCGTGCGATTATTGGCTTTGGGGTTACCTGAAGTCGCAAGTGCATAGTGATCGACCGCCATCTCTAGGGATGCTGAAAGACAACATCCGACGCTAGTGCCTCACCATAGCTCCGGACATGGTTTACAGTGCTGTTCACAACATTATTCCTGGACTACAGCTACAGTTGAGGAATTATGGTGCACATATTGAGAATTTCCTGTAAAGATCATCATCTTTGCTTTCTCGTACTTTGTTATGCTAATTATTGCTACTCTGACCAGATGAAGAGCCATCTGTCGAACATATTTTGAACTTTTGTATTTTTTTGGTCCTAATAAAAACCCCCGTCTTTCCAAGCATGTGTGTCAATTTGTACCTCTCTATCTACATTATTCCGTGATTTATTCAGTTTTCAAATTTATGCTGACTTTTTGATCACCCGGTATATATATTCTTCGTGTTGTTCCCTTGGCCCATAGCTACACGTATCCGCCGTGGAAGTGTTAGAATTAATTTATTTATTCCACAACGTGCGACATTGTCGCCAATAAAACAGTGACCCGTATATACAATAAGTTTCCTTTAATTTACGTCTATGGTCACAAACTTTTCGTTAACAGATTACCGGTTTCGGTCTACAATGCCCATCATCAGATCTGCAGCAAAAAATGGGAAAAAAAACAAATACACTCTCAGATTGTCTACAATTTAAAAACAATAAATACACCATAATGAGAAATACCACTGACAAATATATGCATTAGTGCGCTGTAAGTAGGAAGTGGCATACATGTTTTATAAAAACAAAATCCTAATTTACTGCTGTCATAGAGGTATCTGTTAACAAAAAGTCTGTAACCATAGGCGTAAATTGAAGGAAACTTACTCATTTATTCATTCTGGCAAGATCAGCACGATAAGACCCTCTTTTTAAATATAACTAGGCATTTTACATACACTGTAAGAGAAAAAAAGAAAATATAAGATATCTACTCGAATCGGACGTAAATCGGTAGATCTGATGTACATGTACAAACAGATGATTACAGTTTCAGAGACACTGGACGATTGATTCAAGAGAAAGAGCTTCACAAATCGAGCAAGTCAATAGAGCGTTGGTCCACCCCCTGGCCCTTATGCAAGCGGATACTCGGGTTGGCACCGAGTGACAGAATGGTTGAAGGCCCTCCTGAGGGGTAGCGTGCTACATTCTGTCCAAACGGCGCGTTAGGTCGTCCAAATCCCGAACTGACTGACTGCCGTGTGCGGGCGAGCATTATCTTGCTGAAATGTAAACCCATAATGGTAATTGAATGTAGTCGAATTAAGTCGGGTGATGCTGAGGGAATTAGATTAGGAAATGAGACTCTTGACGTAGTAAAGGAGTTTTGCTATTTGGGAAGCAAAATATCTGATGATGATCGAAGTAGAGAGGATATAAAATGTAGACTGGCAATGGCAAGGAAAGCGTTTCTGAAGAAGAGAAATTTGTTAACATCGAGTATAGATTTAAGTGACAGGAAGTCATTTCTGAAAGTATTTGTATGGAGTGTAGCTATGTATGGAAGTGAAACATGGACGATAAATAGTTTGGACAAGAAGAGAAGCTTTCGAAATGTGGTGCTACAGAAGAATGCTGAAGATTAGATGGGTAGACACATATCTAATGAGGAAGTATTGAATAGGATTGGGGAGAAGAGAAGTTTGTGGCACAACGTGACCAGAAAAAGGGATCGGTTGGTAGGACATGTTCTGAGGCATCAAGAGATCACCAATTTAGTATTGGAGGGCAGCGTAGAGGGTAAAAATCGTAGAGGGAGACCAAGAGATGAATACACTAAGCAGATTCAGAAGGATGTAGGTTGCAGTAGGTACTGGGAGATGAAAAAGCTTGCACAGGATTGAGTAGCATGGAGAGCTGCATCAAACCAGTCTCAGGACTGAAGACCATAACAACAACAACAACAACAACAACAATGGCTTGCCATGAAGGGTAACGAAACGGGGCGTGGAGTATTGTCGAGGTACAGCTGTGCTCTAGGAGTGCAGCGGGCAACAACAAAAGGGATCCTGCTATAAAAGGAAATGATACCCCAAACCGTCGCTACTGGTTGTCAAGTCGTAGGCGGACAACATTCAGCTTTGTCTCACACAGCAGTCCGCGGGTCTCCAGACATGTCTTCGGCCAGAAATCTCATTTCCTGGAGTACATTTGTCTTCAGCGGTTAGTCCCTCTCAGAACTGAAACCGGTTGACCAGCGACCAAACACTTCGACTCCCTTGATTACGAAATCAGTTTGTGCATGTTTGGCAGCGTATTGAGGACACTGCATAGGTGCAGTTTGTGGTTAAATACAACAGCTATCCTCTGTGTAACAAAGCAGCTTAAATCACTTAGTAAAGGCAAAGTTTCCGGTTCAGATTGTATACCAGTCAGGTTCCTCTCACAGTATGCTGATAAAATAGCCCCATATTTAGCAATTATATACAACCACTCGGCCACAGAATGATATGTACCTAAAGACTGGAAAATTACTCAAGTCACACCAATACCCAAAAGGGAAATAGGAGTACTCCGCTGAATTAAGGGCCTATAGCACTAACGTCGATTTGCAGTAGCGTTTTAGAACATATACTGTATTCGAACATTATGAAGTACCTCGATGAAAACCATTCATTGACACACAGCGAGCACAGATTCAGAAAATATCTGTTCTTGTGAAACACAAATAGCTCTTTATACTTATAATGTAATAAGTGCTATCGACAGGGGATGTCTAATTGACTCCATATTTTTAGATTTCCAGAAGGCTTTCGACACTGTTCCTCACAAGCGTCTCCTAACCAAACTGCGTGCCTACGGAGTATCGCCTCAGTTGTGGGACTGAAATTCGTGATATCCTGTCAGAAAGGCCACAGTTCGTAGTAATAGACGGAAAGCCATCGAGTAAAACAGAAGTAATATCCGGCGTTCCCCAACGAAGTGTTATAGGCCATCTATTGTTCCTGATCTATATTAACGAAATAGGAGACAATCTGAGTAGCCGTCTTAGATTGTTTGCAGATGACACTGTCATTTACCGTCTTGTTAAGTCATCAGGTGATCAAAACGACTTGCAAAATGATTTAGATAAGATATCTGTATGATGCGAAAAGTGGCAGTTGACCCCGAATAAAGAAAAGTGTGAAGTTGTTCACATGAGTACTAAAAGAAATTAGCTAAATTTCGATTATGCGATAAGTCACACAAATTTGAGGGCTGTGAATTCAACTAAATGCTTAGGGATTACAATTACAAATAACCTAAGTTGGAAAGATCACATAGATAATATTGTAAGTAGAGCAAACCAAAGACTGCGATTCATTGGCAGAACACTTACAAGGTGCAACAGGCCTATCAAAGAGACTGCTTACACTACACTTGTCCGCCCTATTCTGGAGTACTGCTGTGCGGTGTGGGATCCACATCAGGTGGGACTGACGGATGACATCGAAAACGTATAAAGAAGGGCAGCTCGTTTTGTGTTATCGCGAAATAGGGGAGATAGTGGCACAGACATGATACGTGAATTGGAGTGGCAATCATTAAAACAAAGGCGTTTTTCGTTGCGACGGGATCTTCTCATGAAATTTCAATCACCAGTTTTCTCCTCCGTTTGCGAAAACATTGTTGGCACCGACCTATATAGGGAGAGATGATCATCACGAGAAATAGAGAAATTAGGGCTCGCACAGAAAAATTTAAGTGCTCGTTTTTCCTGCGTGCCGTTCAAGAGTGGAACGGTAGAGATACAGCCTGAAGGTGGTTCATTGAACCCTCTGCCAGGCATTTTATTGTGGATAGCAGAGTACTCACGTAGATGTAGATGTCTCAATCTGCAGGCTTAGATAGCATCAGCATAATACATGTTCAAGCACACACAGTTTTGGTCAACACCTGTAAAACCATTACACATTTAAGGCGCGAATATGTTCTCTGGAGGACCGGCTTTATTTCCAGCAACTCTTCATAGCGCGTCACTCGTGTGAAACATAGAGGAACAGAAACTCCTGGCGTAGCACATTAAACTTTTGTTTCTACATCAAATTTTCAAAGTGCTCCCAGTTAGTATTGATTCATGCATGAAGCAGCCACCGCATTGAATCCGAAATGTGTTGACGTCGCCCTGAAGTATTTATTGTGTACGTTTTTGCAGCCCGTCACGTGGAAACGACGCCTCATCGGTGAGAAACATAGCACCAGTAAAATAAAGATGCGGAACATTGAAGGATAAACCATAACAAAAGTGTGCCTGTTCAGGTGCAAATGGCTCTGAGCACTATGGGACTTAACATCTGTCGTCATCAGTCCCCTAGAACTTAGAACTACTTAAACCTAATTAACCTAAGGACATCACACACATCCATGCCCGAGGCAGGATTCGAACCTGCGACCGGCCTGTCCAGGAAGAGTAGTTATTGACAACTGTACACAGCTCACACGATATTGATACAGAACGTGGCTATGTTAACTATCGCTAGACATCCATGCGGTCAACGTTACTTGTTCCAGCTACACTCATGCTCATAAATTAAGGATAATTGCAGAATGTGGTGCTACACAACGTGAAGCTACACAAAACTGGCTCTAATAGCGAAAGCACACAGGGAACACACACGACACAGATCTGTTAGTCCACGGTATTGGTGATAAGTTGAGAAAACCGTCCCGAAACAAATGCACTACAAAATGCCACTCTTTCCTGAACATGTACCCCGACATCAATATGGGATATGATCACCATGCACACGTACACAAAGGCCGCACAACGGGTTGGTATATTCTGGATTAGGTGATCGAGCAGCTGCTGGGATATAGCCTCCCATTCTTGCAGCAGTGCCTGTCGGAGCTCCTGAAGTGTCGTAGGGGTTTGAAGATGTGCAGCGATACGTTGACCGAGAGCATCTCAAACGTGCTCGGTGGGGTTTAGGTCTGGAGAACAGGCAGGCCAGTCCATTCGCCTGATATCTTCTGTTTCAAGATACTCCTTCACGATGGCAACTCGGTGGGGCCGTGCGTTATCATCCACCAGGAGGAAGGTGGGACCCACTGCACCCCTGAAAAGGCGGACATTCTGGTGCAAAATGACGTCCCGGTACACTTGACCTGTTAGAGTTCCCCTGTCAAAGGCATGCAGGGGTGAACGTGCACCAATCACAATCCCACCCCACACCATCAGACCAGGACCTCCATACAGGACACTTTCAAGGACATTAAGGGGCTGGTATCTGGTTCCTGGTTCACATCAGATGAAAACCCGGCGAGAATCACTGTTCAGACTACACCTGGACTCGTCTGTCAACTTAACCTGCGACCACTGTTCCAATGACCACGTACTGTGTTCTTGACACCAGGTTTTACGGGCTCTCCTGTGACCAAGGGTCAATGGAATGCACCTTGCAGGTCTCCGGGCGAATAAACCAACCATGTCTGTTCAGTCCACTGTAGACTGTGTGTGTGGAGACAACTGTTGCAGTGGCTGCGGTAAGGTCCTGAGCAAGGCTACCTGCAGTACTCCGTGGCCGTCTGCTGGCACTGATGGTGAGATATCGGTCTTCTTAGGTTGTTTTACACTGTGGACGTCCGTTACTGTAGCGCCTGGACAAGTTTCCTGTCTGCTGGAAACGTTGCAATAATCTCGATGCCACACTTTGTGGTTCACGGAGGGCCCGTACTGCGATCTCCTGTGTTTGACCAACGTGCGGTCGCCCTAGTATTCTACCCGTCATAACGTCATCATTGTGTGTTCTTTGAGCGATTTTCAACACACAATCACCAGTAGCACGTCTGAAAACGTCTGCACACTTACTCACTGCACTGTACTCTGACATGCACCAACACACCTCTGTGTATGTGGACTGTACCAGCGCCACCGTGCGACGACCGCAGGTCAAATGCACCGCATGGTCATACCACGAGGTGATTTAAACCCGCAAACCGCCCACCAGAGCGTTGTTTCACCATGTGTCAGCATTATCCTTAATTTATGAGCATGAGTGTAATTTTCTTAGGCTCGCACTACGAACGTCGTTAGTTGCATGAAGGATTGCCTCCTTCAGTTTCTCTTCTAATAACCTCCCCCCCTCCCACCTCCACCCTTCTCCCGCGCTCTCCGATGACAAATGACAGGCTTCAACGTCCTATATTCTCTTTGACTTCGGTCAGTCGCTGCAAACGTCAACCTGTCGGCTCTGGTTCAAATGGCTCTGAGCACTATGGGACTTAACATCTACGGTCATCAGTCCCCTATAACTTAGAACTACTTAAACCTAACTAACCTAAGGACATCACACAACACCCAGCCATCACAAGGCAGAGAAAATCCCTGACCCCGCCGGGAATCGAACCCGGGAACCCGGGCGTGGGAAGCGAGAACGCTACCGCACGACCACGAGATGCTCAACCTGTCGGAAGACCTTCCGTTTGAAAATTTCTTCCGATAAAAACATCTAAAGGCACGGCCACTGTCACACACCAATCAATAAATGTAATAACATCTGTGAGGACCACATTTGTGTACAGTTCCGTGTTTTACCGGAAACCAAGTCCGCGAGGGACACTACTTAGCAATTATGTGCTCGCTACCTTAACCAGTCGTAACCAAGAAGGCGTTTTAATCATCATCTGTAAGAAGAAGTCTCATGAAGTCTACTGGTACGTCTGCTCATGCGTCTGTCCAATTCCTAAAATAAACTGAGTGGCTCGAAGTCACGGGGGAGAATCTTTCCACTTGATTGTTTGCCGTATTTAACTCTCAAATGTTGTGGCTAGGTGCAGTGTGTGGTCAGAGTATAGACACGATACCTGAGCAGTTTGTGTACAGACACATTTTTAGTGGACCTGGCAGCACGTAGCAGATTAACCCTCCATGAACGTGGAATGGCAATCGTTTCAAGACCCGTAGGTCTTGCAGAAATCACACAAGAATTCGAGTTTACTAGATCAGCCGGTACCGCAGAGACAATGTTTCCACAGGCGTAAATCGTCACACAGGACAAATCCAAGTGACGTCACGTCGTCTTCGTAGAGCCACAGGGAGCGATCGACGTGTTGCAGTGTCAGATCGTCGTGGATTTTACTTATCTTCATTTTCTCTTGTTGCCGCAGGCAAGGACACCCATCTGAACGTAATCAACGCATGCATCCAGGTCAGAGGGGTTTCAACGCCACACAGATAAGTGGACTCATGCTACCAAGTTCTATCTAAATTTGACCATATTTTTAAATTATTAAAATAACATGACACACGCCCTCAACCCGTGAAGTTTCACTGCGTTTCCTTCTCCACTTCTGGGTACTTAATTTTTCTCGAAGAATTCCTTCATAGCAACAAACCTGGTTTTGCTAAAATGTCAAACATCCGTCTACATCATTTACTAGAACTGTAGGGGTTTTATCACAACTAGGCAGACTATCACCCTCACGTTGATTTTATTTGTGCTATACTGCTGTCATACATACTTAACGCATTTCAGACATTTTCTAATTTAAAGTAAAAACATTAGGATATAGTGTAGTTTCTCACTTTCAGAAGGAATACCCAGCATATCGGAATAGAGATTGAATAAAAATATTGAAAATAAATAGGGATAACAGCGTCCAGTCACTTATAAATCCCTATTTCCAGAACTTTATTTTAGAGTCTTTTCAGGCTCTTTTTCAGATGGTACATGCAGAAATTACATATTTCATGTTTGTAGCTTGACTGTGGGTAGTAGCTTGCGGCACTAACGGTGATTTGTTGTTAGTACCTACCAAGCAGTTTCAATTTTTATGGCCTAACGACACCAGGGACATGAAAGGGAAACAGTCGTTGGGAAGGGAGTGAGACAGGGTTGTAGCCTACACCCGATGTTATTCAATCTGTATATTGATGAAGTAGTAAAGGAAACGAAAGAAAAAATTGGGGTAGGTATTAAAATCGACGCAGAAGAAATAAAAATTTTAGGTTTGCCGAAGACATTGTAATTCTGTCATAGACAGCAAAGGACTTGGAAGAGCAGTTGAACGGAATGGACAGTGTCTTGAAAGGAGGATATAAGATGAACATCAACAAAAGCAAAACGAGGATAATGGAATGTAGTCGAATTAAGTCGGGTGATGCTGATGGAATTACATTAGGAAATGAGACACTTAAAGTAGTGAAGGAGTTTTGCTATTTGGGGGGCAAAATAACTGATGATGGTCGAAGTAGAGAGGATATAAAATATAGACAGGCAATGGCAAGGAAAGCGTTTTTGAAGAAGAGATGTTTGTTAACATCGAGTATAGATTTAAGTGTCAGGAAGGCGTTTCTGAAAGTATTTGTATGGAGTGTAGCCTTGTATGGAAGTGAAACGTGGACGATAAATAGTTTAGACAAGAAGAGAATAGCAGCTTTCGAAATGTGGTGTTACAGAAAAATTTGATTATTAGATGGGTAGATCACGTAACTGATTAGGAGGTATTGAATAGAATTGGGGGGAAGAGCAGTTTGGGGCACAACTTGACTAGAAGAAGGGATCGGTTGGTAGGACATGTTCTGAGGCATCAAGGGATCACACAAATTTTGCATTGGAAGGCAGCGTGGAGGGTAAAAATCGCAGAGGGAGACCAACAGATGACTACAATAAGCAGATTCAGAAGGATGTATGTTGCAGTAGGTACTGGGAGATGAAGCTTGCACAGGATAGAGCAGCATGGAGATCTGCATAAAACCGGTCTCAGGACTGAAACAACAACAACAATCACCGACAACAGAATCAATCACTATAGACTACAGACGCCGAGTCTTGCCGCAAATCCGCTAGAATTAGCCACATGCTGTACTGCATTTATCGGTACAATAAGCTCACCAACATATTTCGTGAAGTAGGTGAGTAAATGATTTGAAGGATAGGGTGAGCAACAGTCTGCGATTGTAGGAGGATACAAGATGACTTGGATAGAATATATATCTACATCCATACACCGCAAGCCACCTGACGGTGTGTGGCGGAGGGTACCCTGAGTACCTCTATCGGTTCTCCCTTCTGTTCCAGACTCGTATTCGTTACTGTGAATACACCTCATGGAAAAACATGAGTTAATGCAGGTAAGTAGGAAAAACAACCCTCTAATCTTCGAATACACTATTAGTTGCGTGCTGCTTGGCACATTCCCATCGATTAGGAGCTGTATGGTTCAAAGGCTGTGAGCACTATGGGACTTAACATCTGAGGTCATCAGTCCCCTAGAACTTGGAACTACTTAAACCTAACTAACCTTAGGACTTCACACACCTCCATGCCCGAGGCAGGATTCGAACCTGCAACCGTAGCACCAGTTCGCTTCCGGACTGAAGCGTCTAGAAGTGCTCGACCACAACGGCCGGCTTATATACTGTATCTAAGCGTGACGTTGCAAAGCGATATGAAGAGGAACGAGCACGTAAGTTCGGTAGTAGGGAAGGCGAATAGCCGATTTCTTTTTATTTGGAGAATTCTAGGAAAGTGTAGCTCTTCTGAAAGGAGACCGCGTTTAGAACACTTGTGGGATTCAATCCAAAGTACTGCTCGAATATTTGGGATACCACATTATGAGGTTCAAGAAAAACATCTAGGCAATTCATAGGCGTGCTGCTAGATTTTTTGCCGATAGGTTCGATCATCACGCGAGTTATACTGAAATACTGTGTGAAAAATGGGAGAAGACATTTCTGCGAAACACTATTCAGAAAGTTCAGATAATCGGTGTATACAAAACTACTGACTGCAATAAGTATCAACATACACTGTCCGAACAGGACTTTAAGGCCCAACGGTACCGACCGGCCGCCGTGTCATCCTGAGCCCTTAGGCGTCACCGGACTTGGATGCGGAGGGGCATGTTGTCAGCACACGGCTCTCCCGGCCGTGTCTCAGTTTACGAGAGCGAAGCCGCTACTTCTCAGTCAAGTAGCTCCTCAGTCTGCCTCACAAGGGCTGAGTGCAGCCCGCTTGCCAACAGCGCTCGGCAGACCGGATGGTCACCCATCCAAGTACCAGCCCAGTCCGACAGCGCTTAACTTCGGTGTTCTGACGTTGGCAACTCGTGGTCTAGTGATTAGCGTTACTGCCTCTGGATCACGGGGTCCTGGGTTCGATTCCAGGCCGGGTTGAGGGTTTTCTCCGCCCGAGGACTGGGTGTTGGTGTTGTCCTTATCATTTCATCATCACTGATTAAAAGCGGCAAGACTGGATTGGTAAAGATTGGGAATTTGTACGAGCGCTGACAACCAAGCAGTTGAGCGCCCCACAAACCAATAAATATAATAATAATAATAATAATAATAATAATAATAATAATAATAATAATAATCCCTGATCTGACAGGAACCGGTATTACCACTGCGGCAAGGCCGTTGGCGTAATAAGTACAAGCTTGGAATAATTTCAGGAGCAAAGCAGTCGGCGATGTGTTCCACTACAGAGATAGCGCCTGTGTAACCGGCTCTGCAACAGAATATATATCTAAAATTCGCAGCCGCTATTTTCTGAAAGACACAACATTGATCGTACACATAAAGTTTATTCAAGTGCAGGGAGAACTGCTCTCACGGGGATACACCCAGACTCTCAAGGCGGGGCTTGCAATCGTGCAACGCATGGGCAGTTGTCCATGTAATGGCAGAGCCCGTATGACATCGTATGACGAACTGTGAGCATCGTCCAAGACACAAGACACGCTTCTCTCTCTCTCTCTCTCTCTCTCTCTCTCTCTCTCTCTCTCTCTCTCTCTCTCTCACACACACACACACACACACACACACACACACACACACACATTCACACACATTCACTTCTGGAGGCCGACCCAAGCTCGCGCTGAGCTGCCAGTATGAATGTTGTAGGAAATTTGGACTGCAGGTCTCCATCAGGTAGTTTGTCCACAGTAAACTTAAACATCGGAGTTTTCGTTTATTTTGATATTTTCCTTCGTGATTCGTGCTTGGGAACTTCAACTCTTTCTTCGAGTCTTAATTCCCATAAGATTTTCCTATACAACGGAAGAATCCTAAGGAAATGCAGTCCGAAAACAAAGGAAGTAGGTTACAGTACACTTGTTCGCCCACTGCTTGAATACTGCTCAGCAGTGTGGGATCCGTACCAGACAGGGTTGGTAGAAGAGAGAGAGAGAAGATCCAACGGAGAGCAGCGCGCTTCGTTACAGGGTCATTTAGTAATCGCGAAAGCGTTACGGAGATGATAAACTCCAGTGGAAGACTCTGCAGGAGAGACGCTCAGTAGCTCGGTACGGGCTTTTGTTGAAGTTTCGAGAACATACCTTCATCGAGGAGTCAAGCAGTATATTGCTCCCTCCCAC
The DNA here is from genome assembly GCF_023897955.1 of Schistocerca gregaria. Classification (NCBI taxonomy): domain Eukaryota; kingdom Metazoa; phylum Arthropoda; class Insecta; order Orthoptera; family Acrididae; genus Schistocerca; species Schistocerca gregaria. The sequence goes on from NC_064922.1 coordinate 937,242,401, forward strand.
GTATATCTCGCGAAGAGACCATGAGGATAAAATCGGAGAGATTAGAGCCCACACAGAGCCATACCGACAATCTTTCTATCTACGAACAATACGAGACTGGAATGGTAGGGAGAACCGATAGAGGTACTCGAGGTACCCTCCGCCACACACCGTCAGGTGGCTTGCGGAGTATGGATGTAGATGTAGACTTCCATTTTCTCACCAGAAAGATCGCTCGCTCCACCAACCTCATTTGTATATAATTATCAGCTGAGGAGTTTCGACGAGACGCTGTACCCCAGGCTGCCTTCTGCCTCTTTATGTCAAAATGAGAACAGGCTCTTCGTCATCTTTTACAATTATTCTGTATAAATACACTACCTGATAATAAAATTCAGGCAGAAACGAAATGAAACCTCACAGGTTGATAGAGTTATTGGTGTTATTTCAGTGATTACATCAAGTCAGATTTACAAAGAACTTGGCAGTAGGATCCCGCTTAACAGCTTGACTTCACAGTCCTTCCGATCTGGATGCATTCACTGATTACGTTGGTTAAGTGTGCTACGAAGCCGTTGCACCACTCCTTAGACAATCTGGCCCACAACACTTTAACTGAGCCTTGATATCCTGGATACAGCAACTGGAACGGACTGATCTTACACATATTCTATTGGGGCCGATCTTCGGAACTTGCAGGTCAAGGGACACTGACAATTCGTAGACGCATGTGCTATATGTGGACGAACATTGTCCTGTCGAAAAATGGCACCACCATTCGGTCGCGTCACAGGTAACATGAGGTCGCAGGATGTCCGTGGCGTAGCGTCGTGCCTTACTCACTACCAGTCGTGAGCTGAAGCCGTGCCAGATGGCTGCCCACACCTTGAAGTCAAGACTAACATCGCGGCGCCTCCCCAAAACGTTGTTAGCAGAGGACCTTCCCCACGTCACCCCCATACCCGCTGAAGGAGATCGACCCCGGTGGTACAGATCCGCGCTTCATCACTGAGCACAGTGCGACTCCATTCCGCGGCAGTCCATGCTTAATGGTCACGACACCCCTCCAATCGCCGCCGTTTGTGTACAACCTACGCATGGGGCGCTAATTCCCCGGTCGAATTGCTTCGTATCTTTGACCAATGGCGCGCGATGACACAGAATATGGCAGGGATTCCATTGCTTGTTCTCGGACGGCGGGTGCAGATGTGAAGGGGGTTACACTGTGCACAAAATAGCGTTCCTCCATTGACGATGAGTACGACTGCCCTCACGTTCCCATGCAGTGCAACATCGAGCCATTATCAGAGGCTGGAATAGAAGGGAGAACCGATAGAGGTACTCAGGGTACCCTCTGCCACACACCGTCAGGTGGCTTGCGGAGTATGGATGTAGATGTAGATGTAGATGAGATCCAAATGCCCCGCAAATCTGGTTACTGCACTACTGGAACAGTCTCCAAATAGAGGCCCTCGTTGATGCCACTTCCAAACTGTCGCATGTCAACAACTCACACGAGTAGACCGTTTCTGTGTCTACATAGTGATCACTAAACATTTGACCCTGTTAACGGTCCTCATATACCTCCACCCCCCCTCCAGGTGTGGTAATCCCACCATTCACCAACAACACTAATGCACCCTGGTGTCTATTCCACCTGTCACAGAGAATTGGAACACACTAACCACTTACTCACCAGTCGAAGGTGTGTCCCACTGGTTCCGGATGCTTCACCTTTTTGTCACACAGTATACACGGTGTCCCAGAAGGAATGGTCAGTATCCAGGGATATAACAGCATCTACCATGTGAAACAACAAACTTTATTTGGATATATGCCCTATTCCGAATGGTTACCGAGACAGAACACATTTAATGTACTTTGTTATTTATTTTGTGTATTATTCAGTACACTGACATAGATTACAACGTACCATAGCAGCGCAGAGGAAGTCGAGAAAATATTTGATTAAGGACGCTTGTGGTCTACCAGGTCGGGAAACTGCCTTAAAATGGCCTACAATAACTACCGAAGCTACAGGACATGCACGTGGCGCGAGACTTTCAATATACTCTCGCTATCTTCGCGCTAACTGTCAGATCATGAGAAAAGATGAACAGGACCTTTTTGTACGAAATTCAACCTCTTGGCTATCACTGTTCAGGAGTCAGGGAATTCTGACAGTAGCCTATCAATATTTGTTTTTCTGTAATGCGACACGTTTTCGCTGTAGGCTGCGATTTTGAAGTTGGGCAAGAAAAACGCACGAAAGTAACATTAAACGTGTTGCATCTCGGAAACCATTCGGAAAAGGGTATATTTCCGTACGATATTTCTTTTTTGCTTCAAATGAGTTTCTATCATATTCCTGGATATTGACCATTTCTCCTGGGACATCAGATACATAAGTTTCTGGACTTCTATTTATCCAGATCCAGTGACTACTGGAGAGTCGGGTATTCTCATCTATAATTCAGATTAGTTTTACCAGATATATTTCTTAGAGCATATAGAGCAGTGATAGGTAAACGGAAATAGAAAAAGAAAAAAGAATAGCTGAATGAAAACAAAGAAAGGGGGGAGGGAGGAGGGATTGGGAGGGGACAGAGAGAGAGAGAGAGAGAGAGAGAGAGAGAGAGAGAGAGAGAGAGAGAGATCACAAAAGCAGCAGTAGCCTATTGTTACTGTAGACAGAGCAGTCATTGTTTCCTCTCCTTCCCTCTTCTTTACTGTTTCCTGCTTCACGTTTGTTTCTCTTTCATTCTCAGGCTCATGCAGTTTCCCGGATGAATGCCATTCTCAGTGGGAGCAAATTACTTCTTCTGTTCCACTGTGTTCAATACTGCGATTGCTGATGTTCCTACTACCGAATATGTAAATGGCTTTTATTCTTTCACTGAGAGCAGAAACAGTACTCTTTGCTTATAATGAAAGTATCGTAATCAAGTTAAATAGAGGTTCAAAACTGGAATAACAGAAAAACATTATTCAGAAAAGCTTATTCGTATTCAGTAAGAAGTGTATCACTTACCTTTAAATAACACGCAATTCATTCTGACACGGCATGATGTATAATAATTCATATAAATGGGAAGCAATGTTAGGGCTTAACACCACGTCGACATCGAGGTCATTAGTGACTGACCACAAACTCGGATTGTGTCAAGGACGAAGCAGGAAACTGGCTGTGCCCTTTCAAAGGAACCATCCACACATTTGCCTGTAGCTATTTAGGGAAATCACAGGGAACCTAAATGTCGATGGCCGGACGCCGATTTGAATCATGGAAATCCAGGGTGCTAATCACTCTGCCCCGTCAGTCGAGCATGTGCAGAAAATATGTGAAACAAAGTTCAGATTCCCTGAGCGTATAGGTTGGCCAGAACCTGAAATGGAAATCACACATTACCGATCTTCTCGACAGTCTGAATTCAGTAGCATTTTCTCAACAAGTAATTACTGAACGTGGCGACGAAAGTATCAGATATTGATGCAGATAATACTTTGATTACTTCTATTCGTTAGTATCACATGGAACAAATTTCTGGAGCAGTTCGACAATAAGCCACAGAGTTTTATAAATACGAGGACAACATTAGGAACAAAAGCAACCTGCAGTATCCATAACCTAACTCTTACACAAGAAAGAGAAAATTATGCAGTCGCATAAACCACTTTCATAGTGAATTAAAAGTGCTGACAGTCTATAAAGACACTCCTTATCCTTCTGCTTCTTAGATGAACCTATGAATCGATAAGTGTTTGTCATTGGTTAGCAAATCTCTGATGCGTTTCACGTAACGAGCGAGTTGTCATAAATATGATCCACATAACACTCAGATCCTCGTTACTTCGATTAAAGTAAGCAGCTCAAGTCTGTTGAGAGCAACAATGCTAGAGTTCAATGTTTCTACGATGTCGAGGTCATTAAACTATTAATGTTACGGAGCTCTGTATTTGGTGACTGTTCTTCCGTCTGATCTGGAATAGAAAACTCCGTTTTTAAATCTCATCAACCGACTTAAGATAACTTTAATTCCAACAAATCAACGTTGATGTCTTGAGACGACGTAGCATACACTATGTGATCAAAAGTATCAGGACACTCCCAAAAACATACGTTTTTCATATTAGGTGCATTGTGCTGCCACCTACTGCCAGGTACTCCATGTCAGCGACCTCAGTAGTCATTAGACATCGTGAGAGAGCAGGATGGGGCGCTCTACAGAACTCACGGACTACGAACGTGTTCAGGTGGTTGGGTGTCACTTGTGTCATACGTCTGTACGCGACATTCCCACACCCCTAAACATCCCCAGGTCCACTGTTTCTGTTGTGATAGTGGAGTGGAAACGTGAAGAGACACGTACAGCACAAAAGCGTAAAGGACGACCTTGTCAGTTGATAGAAAGAGACCGCCGACAGTTGAAGAGGGTCATAATGTGTAATAGGCAGACCTCTATCCAGGCCATCACACAGGAATTCCAAACTGCATCAGAATCAACTGCAAGTACTATGGCAGGTAGGCGGGAGGTGAGAAAACTCAGATTTCATGGTTGAGCGGCTGCTCAAAAGCCACACATCAAGCTGGTAATCGCCAAACGACGCCTCGCTTGGTGTAAGGAGCGTAAACATTGAACGAGTGAATAGCGGAAAACCATTGTTTGGAGTGGCGAATCGCAGTAGACTATGTGGCGATCTGATGGCAGGGTGTCGGTATGGCGAATGTCCGGTGAACGTCAACTGCCAGCGTGTGTAGTGCCAACAGTAAAATTCGGAGGCGGTGATGTTAAGGTGAGATCGTGCTTTTCATTGAGGGCTTGCACCCCTTGTTGTTTTTCGTGGAACTACTGGCGCACAGGCATAAATTGATATTTTAAGCAACCGTCCTGGTTCCTACTGTTGAAGGGCAATTCGGGGATGGCGATTGTATCCTTCAACACGATTGAGCACCTGTTCATAATGCATGGTCTGTGGCGGAGTGGTTACACGACAATAACATCCCTGTAATTGACTGGCCTGCACAGAGTCCTGACCTGAACCATATAGAACACCCTTAGGATGTTTTGGAACGCCGACTTCATGCCAGGCCTCACCGACCGACATCGATACCTCTCCTCAGTGCAGCACTGCGTGAAGAATGGGCTGCCATTCCCCAAGAAACCTTCTAGCACCTGACTGAAGGTATGCCTGCAAGAATGGAAGCTGTTATGAAGACTAAGGCTGGGCCAATTTCATATTGAATTCCAGCATTACCGATGGGAGGCGCCACGAAATTTTAGTGATTTTCAGCCAGGTGTCCGGACACTTTTGATCACATAGTGTGTGTCAGCGCCAGTGTGAAAGGTATGGTAGTCTGACATATTCCTCGATGATGTTTATCCGCCGGCCGGTGTGGCCGATCGGTTCTAGACGCTAGAGTCTGGAACCGCGCGATCACTACGGTCGCAGGTTCGAATCCGGCCTTGGGCATGGCTTGTTGTGAAGTCCTTAGGTTAGTTAGGTTTAAGTAGTTCTAAGTTCTAGGGGACTGATGACCTTAGAAGTCAAGTCCCATAGTATTCAGAGCCATTTGAACCATTTTTGATGACGTTCATTCAAAAACTGGGAAAAAACCAGGAAATGAATTGGCAGATACATGATCACAGTACTTCACGAAGAAGATGCGACGTCAACAGCACACACTAGCGTTTCGGGGTGTACCTTCCTAATGGTCTACAAGCTTCCTCAGCGAAATTCGTGATGTCTAGATTTCCAGTTTTGGTTCTCCTAACACAAAAAAAGGCTCTGAGCACTATGAGAATTAACTTCTGAGGTCATAAGTCCCCTAGAACTTAGAACTACTTAAACCTAACTAACCTAAAGACATCACACATATCCATGCCCGAGGCAGGATTCGAACCTGCGAACGTAGCAATCGCGCTATGCCAGACTGAAGCGCCTAGAACCGCTCGGCCATAGCGGCCGGCCCTAACTCTACAGCCTTCCTAGTGTCTTTCTTAGGTGTGTAGCGGACAGAGGATGATGACTATTCTGGCGAACAGAACTAAGAAGGGGAGGCCGCCAATTTTGAAATTCAGATTCGATGCATACTGCGCATAATAAAAGCTCATGGCCAGAGGTGTAATGTGGCAAAGCACCAAGATGCACTTCTCAGCCGCTGTCGAGAAAATCGACAGTTAAAAGAAACCGTTGCGGTGAAATACTCTCTACGATTATTAATTTTCAACAGCGCCGTGGCGCAGCGGTAGGCGCTCGGGTTCGCAATCCAAAGGTCGCCGGATCGAATCTCGCGCCATTCAACCTTTTTTTGGTATTTGTTTTTTGTAAATCACATGTGTACACACACTAATATATATATATATATATATATATATATATATATATATATATATATATATATATATATATATATATCCCGGGAATCAGTTGCAACAATTATGCATATAATAAGTTGTTGAAAGTCGTTTGTCGCGGTAAAACTGCCGACTTGAAACGTGATTATGCTTTCCGCAAACAAAGTTGTATTTCACAAATGTTATTAATTGTCTTCATAATGTTAACCACGTATAGTTAACGGAAGACGTAGAAACGATATTCCGAAACGAATAAGTATAGCGTAAGTCAAACGTTCGAATTAGAATAGAGACCCCACGAACACAAACTTGCTGTGGCAGGTATGAAATATAAATTCCGTTACTCGCTCGTTACACTTTAAGGACAGATGTTGAATGGGCCGGTACGAGCCACCGCATAACAGCGTAGTTGCCTGCTAACTTCGAAAGAAGGTAGATGCGGTCCCTAGCGCAACTTATAACATCGTCGAAAATCAGTGCGGACGTAAGAGCTTTGGTGTTCCCTGTTAAACAAACGGAAAAAATGGAGGCGGTACAATTGAAGAGCGATCCGCCTTCACCAACATGCATAAGCATAAGCAATTCATTAATAGTAATATATACTCCTGGAAATGGAAAAAAGAACACATTGACACCGGTGTGTCAGACCCACCATACTTGCTCCGGACACTGCGAGAGGGCTGTACAAGCAATGATCACACGCACGGCACAGCGGACACACCAGGAACCGCGGTGTTGGCCGTCGAATGGCGCTAGCTGCGCAGCATTTGCGCACCGCCGCCGTCAGTGTCAGCCAGTTTGCCGTGGCATACGGAGCTCCATCGCAGTCTTTAACACTGGTAGCATGCCGCGACAGCGTGGACGTGAACCGTATGTGCAGTTGACGGACTTTGAGCGAGGGCGTATAGTGGGCATGCGGGAGGCCGGGTAGACGTACCGCCGAATTGCTCAACACGTGGGGCGTGAGGTCTCCACAGTACATCGATGTTGTCGCCAGTGGTCGGCGGAAGGTGCACGTGCCCGTCGACCTGGGACAGGACCGCAGCGACGCACGGATGCACACCAAGACCGTGGGATCCTACGCAGTGCCGTAGGGGACCGCACCGCCACTTCCCAGCAAATTAGGGACACTGTTGCTCCTGGGTTATCGGCGAGGACCATTCGCAACCGTCTCCATGAAGCTGGGCTACGGTCCCGCACACCGTTACGCCGTCTTCCGCTCACGCCCCAACATCGTGCAACCCGCCTCCAGTGGTGTCGCGACAGGCGTGAATGGAGGGACGAATGGAGACGTGTCGTCTTCAGCGATGAGAGTCGCTTCTGCCTTGGTGCCAATGATGGTCGTATGCGTGTTTGGCGCCGTGCAGGTGAGCGCCACAATCAGGACTGCATACGACCGAGGCACACAGGGCCAACACCCGGCATCATGGTGTGGGGGGCGATCTCCTACACTGGCCGTACACCTCTGGTGATCGTCGAGAGGACACTGAATAGTGCACGGTACATCCAAACCGTCATCGAACCCATCGTTCTACCATTCCTAGACCGGCAAGGGAACTTGCTGTTCCAACAGGACAATGCACGTCCGCATGTATCCTGTGCCACCCAACGTGCTCTAGAAGGTGTAAGTCAACTACCCTGGCCAGCAAGACCTCCGGATCTGTCTCCCATTGAGCATGTTTGGGACTGGATGAAGCGTCGTCTCACGCGGTCTGCACGTCCAGCACGAACGCTGGTTCAACTGAGGCGCCAGGTGGAAATAGCATGGCAAGCCGTTCCACAGGAGTACATCCAGCATCTCTACGATCGTCTCCATGGGAGAATAGCAGCCTGCATTGCTGCGAAAGGTGGATATACACTGTACTAGTGCCGACATTATGCATGCTCTGTTGCCTGTGTCTATGTGCCTGTGGTTCTGTCAGTGTGATCATGTGATGTATCTGACCCCAGGAATGTGTCAAAGTTTCCCCTTCCTGGGACAATGAATTCACGGTGTTCTTATTTCAATTTCCAAGAGTATATATATAAAGGAATGATAAAAAAATTGCATGGGGGCGAGATTCGACCCCGCGACCTTAGGATTACAAATCCGAGCGCTTACCGCTGCGCCAAGACGCTGTATTAATTCATTAAACGTAGAGAGTATTTCACCACTACAGTTTCTTTTAACTGTCAATTTTCTCGACAACGGCTGAGAAGTGCATCTTGGTGCTTTGCCACATTACACCTCTGGCCATGAGCCTTTATTATGCGCAGTAAGAATCGAATCTGAATTTCACAACTGGCGGCCTCCCTTTGTAAGTAACGAAAGTAACTTTACATGACGTGACACTGAAAAGTACCGTAACTTGATGAAACTTGCACCATACACAGAAAGAACTGCTACAGTTTAGTACAGAAGACAACAAAGAAATACGCAACGACGAACAGAAATGACACTTTTATTCAAAGACAATAATTACACCGAAGCACAGCGATATTTGATGGTCCCCTGGACATTGCAGAGGCTGGAACATGGTTGCTGCTGGGCCGTGAGATCGCCACGGACAGCAACGCATGCACTGCAGAGTGCTCCCACGTTGTCCACAAGGTTGGTGAGGACTTCTTGTCGCCGGGTGCTGAAACGCGTCTCCCCAGCGCATCACACAAGTGCTCGACGCGATTTATGTCAGGGGGAAGAGCAGGCCAGTCCATTCGCCGAAAATCCTCTCGTTCCAAGATGTCCGATGCCGTCGCGGATTGTCATCCATAAACGTGAAGTCGGGGCCGCACGCCCATCTGAAAAGACGTACGTGGGTGAAGGGGCTCAGTGTCTCAGTAGCTTTGACAGTTGAGTGTAATGTGTTCAAACATTTGGAGGTCAGTACGTCCGTGCAGCATCGTGACTCCCCACACAATAAAAGTTGGACTATCAAAACAATCACGTTCAGCATTCCCTACTGAACAATTGTCTTCTGTATAATTTTCGATGTCTTGTGGTCTTCACCTATTGGCGTCTAAATACGACTCCTGTCTTCCACAGCTTCTCTTCTAGGTGACCACACCTACATCTACATCTACATCCATACTCCGCAAGCCACCTGACGGTGTGTGGCGGAGGGTACCTTGAGTAGCTCTATCGGTTCTCCCTTCTATTCCAGTCGCGTATTGTTCGTGGAAAGAAAGATTGTCCGTATGCCTCTCTGTGGGCTCTAATCTCTCCGATTTTATCCTCATGGTCTCTCCGCTAGATATACGTAGGATGGAGTAATATACTGCTTGACTCCTCGGTGAAGTTATGTTCTCGAAACGTCAACGAAAGCACGTGCCGACCTACTTGAGCGTCTCTCTTGCCGAGTCTTCCACTGGAGTTTATCTATCATCTCCGTAACGCTTTCGCGATTACTAAATGATCCTGTAACGAAGCGAGCTGCTCTCCGTTGGATCTTCTCTATCTCTTCTATCAACCCTATCTGGTACGGATCCCACATCGGTGAGCAGTATTCAAGCAGTGGGCGAACAAGTGTACTGTAACCTACTTCCTTTGTTTTCGGACTGCATTTCCTTAGGATTCTTCCAATGAATCTCAGTCTGGCATCTGCTTTACCGACGATTAATTTTATACGGTCATTCCATTTTAAATCACTCCTAATGCGTAGTCCCAGATAATGTATGGAATTAACTGCTTCCACTTGCTGACCTGCTACATTGTAGCTAAATGATAAGGGATCTGTCTATGTATTCGCAGCACATTACACTTGTCTACATTGTGATTCAGTTGCCATTCCCTGCACCATGCGTCAATTCGCTGCAGATCCTCCTGCATTTCAGTACAGTTTTCCATTCTTACAACCTCTCGATACACCACAGCATCATCTGCAAAAAGCCTCAGTGAACCTCCGATGTCATCCACCAGGTCATTTATGTATATTGTGAATAGCAACGGTCCTATGACACTCCCCTGCGGCACACCTGAAATCACTCTTACTTCGGAAGACTTCTCTCCATTGAGAATGACATGCTGCGTTCTGTTATCTAGGAACTCTTCAACCCGATCACACAATTGGTCTGATGGTCCGTATGCTCTTACCTTGTTCACTAAACGACTGTGGGGAACTGTGTCAAACGCCTTGCGGAAGTCAAGAAACTCGGCATCTACCTGTGAACCCGTGTCTATGGCCCTCTGAGTCTCGTGGACGAATAGCGCGAGCTGGGTTTCACACGACCGTCTTTTTCGAAACCAATGCTGATTCCTACAGAGTGGATTTCTAGTCTCCAGAGAAGTCATTATACTCGAACACAATACGTGTTCCGAAAGTCTACAACTGATTGACGTTAGAGATATAGGCCTATAGTTCTGCACATCTGTTTGGCGTTCCTTCATGAAAACGGGGATGACCTGTGCCCTTTTCCATTCCTTTGGAACGCTTCACTCTTCTAGAGAGCTACGGTACGCCGCTGCAAGAAGGGGGGCAAGTTCCTTCGTGTACTCTGTGTAAAATCGAACTGGTATCCCATCAGGACCACCGGCCTTTCCTCTTTTGAGCGATTTTAATTGTTTCTCTATCCCTCTGTCGTCTATTTCGATATCTACCATTTTGTCATCTGTGCAACAATCTGGAGGAGAAACTACAGTGTAGTCTTCCTCTGTGAAACAGCTTTGGAAAAAGACATTTAGTATTTCGGCCTTCAGTCTGTCATTCTCTGTTTCAGTACCATTTTGGTCACAGAGTGTCTGGACATTTTGTTTAGATCTACCTACCGCTTTGACATAGGACCAAAATTTCTTAGGATTTTCTGCCAAGTTTTTACTTTCGAATTCATTGAACGCCTCTCGCATAACCCTCCTCACACTACATTTCGCTTCGCCTAATTTTTGTTTGTCTGCAAGGCTTTGGCTATGTTTATGTTTGCTGTGAAGTAAGTTCCCTTTGCTTCCGCAGCAGTTTTCTAACTCGGTTGTTTTACCACGGTGGCTCTTTTCCATCTCTTACGATATTGCTTGGCACATACTCATTTAATGCATATTGTACGATGTTTTCTAACTTCGTCCACTGATCCTCAACACTATCTGTACTTGAGACAAAACTTTTGTGTTGAGCTGTCAAATACTCTGAAATCTGCTATTTGTCACTTTCTCTGAACAGAAAATTTTCCTACCTTTTTTAATATTTCCAGTTACGGCTCAAATCATCGATGCAGTAATCGCTTTATGATCGCTGATTCCCTGTTCTGCGTTATCTGTATACCTAGCAAAGCATGCTTTCATTTCCCTATGAATACTGAGTGGAACCCGAATCGGGAATGGCGAATTGAGGCTCAGAATTCTGAATGCCATCACATGTATTACTATTTTTTCTTACTCTTTGATCTAAGTCAATGTAAGGTTAAAGACTTACTAGATTCGATACCACAGCTTGTTAACTTGCTACGCTGTTCAGTCATAATCTCCTCTGCTGATCTCTGTAAGCGTCTTAGCAAATGAGTGTGCTAAACAAGGAAGGCGGAGGCTCCTTTACCCTTTATTAAACCGTCCAAAAAATTTAATTTCGGAACTCTTTTTTTTCTGTCTATCGATTCCTGAATGGCTTTCAGACCCCGTAAATGAAGTGCCGCCGTCGGCAATATTGACAGAAATTCCGGCCATTACGCCTGAAACATGCCGTTAAGCGGTTGCGAGGAAAATCGATAATAACTCCAGACCTGGGGGGACAGGATCACGTCAACAGCCAGCACGGTGGAACACCCACGGAGCGCATGTGCCTAACGTTGCGCTCACACGGCTACGGAAATACTTTTATAAAGTTAGCGTCAACAGGTTTTCTACTTGGTACACCGTATTTCCTTTAACAGGAAATATTCCTTCCATCTTCTCCGTTATCACCACCACCACCACCACCTACACCACCACCACCACCTACACCACCACCACCACCTACACCACCACCACCACCTATACCACCACCACCACCTACACCACCACCACCACCATGTGATCAAAAGTATCCGGACACCCCCAAAAACATACTTTTTTTCATATTAGGTGCATTGTGCTGTCACCTTCTGCCACACACTCCATATCAGCGACCTCAGTAGTCATTAGCCATCGTGAGAAAGCAGAAAGGGGCGCTCCGTGGAACTCACGGAGTGCGAACGTGGTCAGGCGATTGGGTGTCACTTGCGTCATACGTCTCTACGCGAGATTTCCACGCTCCTAAACATACCTAGCTCCACTGTTTCTGATGTGATAGTGAAGTGGAAACGAGAAGGCACACCTACAACGCAAAAGCGTACAGGCTGTTGATTGACAAAGACCGCCGACAGTTGAACAGGGTCGTAATGTGTAATAGGCAGACATCTATCCACGCCATCATACAAGAATTCCCACTGCATAGGGCTTCTCTGCGAGTACTACGACAGTTAGGCGGGAGGTGAGAAAACATGGATTTCATGGTCGAGCGGCTGCTCATAAGACACACAACACGCCGGTGAAAATCAAACGACGCCTCGCTTGGTGTAAGGTGCGTAAACATTGGACGATTTAACAGTGGAAAAACGTTGTGTGGAGTGACGAATCACTGTACACAGTATGGCGATCCGATAGCAGGGTGTGGGTGTGGCGAATGCCCAGTGAACGTCATCCGCCAGCGTGAGTAGTGCCAACAGTAAAATTCAGAGGCGGTGAAGTCGTGTTTTTCATGGAGGGGGCTTGGAGCTCTTGTTGTTTCGCGTGACACTATCACAGCACAGGCCTACATTGATGTTTTAAGCACCTTCTCGCTTCCAACTATTGAAGACCAATTCAGAGACGGTGATTGCGTCTTTCATCACGATTGAGCACCTGTTCATAATGCACGGCCTGTGGCGGAGTGGTTAAACGACAATAACACCCCTGTAATGGACTGGCCTGCACAGAGTCCTGACCGGAATCCTACAGAACGCCCTTGGGATGGTTTAGAACGCCGACGCCGTGCCAGGCCTCACCTCTCCTCAGTGCAGCACTCCGTGAAGAATGGGCTGCCATCCCCCAAGAAACCTTCCAGCACCTGACTGAACGTATGCCGACGATTGTAGAAGCTGTCATCGAGGCTGTGTGTGCGTCAACACCACACTGAATGCCAGCATTACTGAAGGAGGGCGCCACGATCTTTTAAGTGATTTTCAGCCAGGTGTCCGGATACTTTGGATCAGATAGTGTGTAGGGTATCGATCTACTGGTAAAAATTCTCCTGTTCCTACCAATCAAATATTTTAAAGGTTGTCGTTACGACTAAGACCGACAAGCTCACTCACTGATAGTGGTTTTCTTTGTCTTCCCTTCGACTATAATGTCTTTTCTGGAGACTAGAAATCTACTCTGTAGGAATCAGCATGGGTTTCGAAAAAGACGGTCGTGTGAAACCCAGCTCGCGCTATTCGTCCACGAGACTCAGAGGGCCTTAGACACGGGTTCACAGGTAGATGCCGTGTTTCTTGACTTCCGCAAGGCGTTTGACACAGTTCCCCACAGTCGTTTAATGAACAAAGTAAGAGCATACGGACTATCAGATCAATTGTGTGATTGGATTGAGGAGTTCCTAGATAACAAAATGCAGCATGTCATTCTCAATGGAGAGAAGTCTTCCGAAGTAAGAGTGATTTCAGGTGTGCCGCAGGGGAGTGTCATAGGACCGTTGCTATTCACAATATACATAAATGACCTGGTGGATGACATCGGAAGTTCACTGAGGCTTTTTGCAGATGATGCTGTGGTGTATCGAGAGGTTGCAACAATGGAAAATTGTACTGAAATGCAGGAGGATGTGCAGCGAATTGACGCATGGTGCACGGAATGGCAATTGAATCTCAATGTAGACAAGTGTAATGTGATGCGAATACATAGAAAGATAGGTCCCTTATCATTTAGCTACAAAATAGCAGGTCAGCAACTGGAAGAAGTTAATTCCATAAATTATCTGGGAGTACTCATTAAGAGTGATTTAAAATGGAAAGATCATATAAAGTTGATCGTCGGTAAAGCAGATGCCAGACTGAGATTCATTGGAAGAATCCTAAGGAAGTGCTATCCGACAACAAAGAAAGTAGGTTACAGTACGCTTGTTCGCCCACTGCTTGAATACTGCTCAGCAGTGTGGGATCCGCACCAGATAGGGTTGATAGAAGAGATAGAGAAGATCCAACGGAGAGCAGCGCGCTTCGTTACAGGATCATTTAGTAATTGCGAAAGCGTTACGGAGATGATAGATAAACTCCAGTGGAAGACTCTGCCGGAGAGACGCTCAGTAGCTCGGTACGGGCTTTTGTTAAAGTTTCGAGAACATACCTTCACCGAAGAGTCAAGCAGTATATTGCTCCCTCCTACGTATATCTCGCGAAGAGACCATGAGGATAAAATCAGAGAGATTAGAGCCCACACAGAAGCATACCGACAATCCTTCTTTCCACGTACAATACGAGACTGAAATAGAAGGGAGAACCGATAGAGGTACTCAGGGTACCCTCCGCCACACACCGTCAGGTGGCTTGCGGAGTATGGATGTAGATGTAGATTTTCTACATCTACATGACTACTCTTGAATTCACAGTTCAGTGTTTGACGGAGGGTTCATCGGACTACTTTCACACTATTTCTCTACCGCTCCACACACTAACAGCGAGCGGCAAAAACGAACTTTCCAATTTTTCCATGTAAACTCTAAAGTGTTGTATTTCATTACGATGGTCATTACTACCTATGTAGGTGGTCGTCAACGAAATATCGGATCTCTCCAGATAAAAATATTGGGTATCTTAAAGAATCAGCATGTGTGGAATGGGATTGAAACCCATATTCGACTTCTCTCTCCGGTTCTCAGTTAAGGCCTCGAAACTTTGAGCTACAGCATTGGCCCTAACACTGGAGAAATTGATCGTCATACGTGTTATTCACTGACCCGATGGCAGAGTGGAGCCTAGTTATGTTAATGACGGTTGTGTTGAAGACTTTGTTCGCCGTTCCATGGCTGTTTGCCCGTAATTATAGAGTATTATTTGAGCCCCGTTGTAGCATGATAATGGGGAAAAACTGCTCACAGACGGAAACGGGAACTCTGAAAATCACGACTCATCGCTACCGAACTAATATCTCATTGCATTTTTGATAAAAATTCATTCTTATTGTGTATAATTGACAAGAAGAATGACTTGGCAATTGTTGAAAGAAGACTTAAGGCTCACTAGTATGTGGCAAGAGTGGCAAAACCTACTGTCGTATCCTTCACAACCACATCTACATCTACGTGATTAATCTGCTATTCACAATAAAGTACGTGGCAGAGGGTTCAGTGAACCACCTTCATGCTGTCTCTCTACTGTTCCACTCTCGAACGGCACACGGGAAAAACGAGCACTTAAATTTTTCTGTGTAGGTGGGTCCCAACAGAATGTTTGCGCTGTCCGAAGAGAAAACTGGCGATTTATATTCGATGCGAAGATCCCGTCGCAACGAAAAACGCTTTTGTTTTAATGATTGCCACTCCAATTCACGTATCATGTCTGTGACACTATTTTCCCTATTTCGCAACAATACAAAACGAGCTGCCCTTCTTTGTACTTTTTCGATGTCATCCGTCAGTCCCACCTGATGCGGATCGCACACCGCACAGCAGTACTCCAGTACAGGGCGGACAAGCGTAGTGTAAGCAGTCTCTTTAGTAGACCTGTTGCACTTTCTAAGTGTTCTGCCGATGAATCGCAGTCTTCGGTTTGCTCTACCCACAATATTATCTATGTGATCGTTCCAATTTAGGTTATTTGTAATTGTAATCCCTAAGTATTTAGTTTACTTATCGCGTAATCGAAATTTAGCTGGTTTCTTTTAGTACTCATGCGAATAACTTCGCACTTTTCTTTATTCAGTGTCAATTGCCACTTTTCGCACCAAATGACGTATTCTAGTAATTGTACGAGGTGCGTTCAATAATTCAACACATTTTTTTTCTCAAACCAAGTTGGTTTTATTCAGGGACGCGAAATACCGTATTATTCCCCACATTTTTGGCTGAAAAGCCCTGTTTTTATTTTATTTTATTTTTTTATTTTTTACATAATCTCTGTTCAATGCGACAGCCCTACGCTACCTTACTGGGAGGGTCTAGTTGCTATCATGGTATCACTCTACTGATATCCGCCCCCGGTAGCTGAGTGGTCAGCACGACAGAATGTCAATCCTAAGGGCCCGGGTTCGATTTGCAGCTGCGTCGGAGATTTTCGCCGCTCAAGGACTGGGAGTTGTGTTGTCCTGATCATCACAATGTCATCCCCATCGAAGCGCAAGTCGCCGAAGTGGCGTCCAGTCGAAAGACTTGCACCAGGCGAACGGTCTACCCGACGGGAGGCCCTCGTCACACACCACTTACATTTTACTATACTGGTAAAAGTCTGAGCCAACATCTTACTGCATCAATAACCTCCACATCGTCCACGTACTGTTTCCCGCAGAGTGCATCCTTCTTTGGGCCAAACGGGTGGAGGTCGGAAGGTGCGACATCGGTGCTGCAGGATGGATGAGCAGGAGAGTCGAATAAAGTTTTGTGAGCTCCCATCGAGTGCGCAGACAGGTCTGAGGCGTTGCGTTGTCATGGAGGAGGAGTTAGTTTGCATCTTTGTGACGAAGGACAAGCTGACGTCATTTCTTCAGTTGCCTGAGTGTTGCACAATGCGCTTCAAAGTTCATCCATGAGTGAGCGACATCCACTTGAGCAGCGAGGTGTTTGACTGATTACTGTCGATCATCTCGAATGAGTGTGTCCTCACGTTCCAACATTGTGGGAGTCACAATGACGGCCGGCAAGCAGGAGATCCGGCAGGTTTGCGCGACCTTGTTGCGATAATGGCAGACGCCTCGCCCAATGACTCCCCGTGCTTTTGTTCACTACCAAGTCCCCTTACACGTTCTTCAAGTTTACGAATCTCTGCGATGCTCTAATTTTTCGCAAAAACAAACTCAATGACAGCTCTCAGCTTGGAATGCATCTCCGGTACAGACGCCATTTTGAAGGCCACGTATAGCGCTGCCACCCATCGGAACTTCGTGGAACTACAGCCGCTGAAGCGAGAATACGTTACGCTGTCGCAACAAATTCCGCCATTTTTCAACCGAAATTGCACGAGAAAAAAATTTGCATCGTATTACGTATTTAACGCCCATCTTATAATTGATGATCTCACACTGCAGACACCACTACAAACGCCTTGGGGAATGTATGGATCCTAGACCCGCTTGCGTGATCCCATGATTTCTCACCCACAGACCACATGTGGTGTGCGATCGGAAGACGTGTAATTCCACGCCAAACTGCACACAACAATCCAGACTAATAGGCATGTGTTTTGGGCGTGGTTAGAAATTTCTCAAAGTGACATTTGGAAGCTGTTTGCTCCCTTGCTACAATGGGCGCGAGAGTGTATTAGCGCCTGTGACAGCAACCCTAATACTATCACTCATGAACTCAAGTTCCGAGTGGAGGGGAAGGTTAATGTTTTAGTACTAGTTATCTGATGACCAAGTCCACAAAATTTACTAAATATGGAACAGTTGTTTCAATACGTAATACTTTCCGTCAATGTGTTTCCCACAACTTTTTGCTCTGAGAACTAAGGGACTTAACTTGTAACGCCAGAAATGCATATCCTCCTATTCCCATCTATTGCACTGCAAATTCTTTTCCTTATATTGTTACCTGAAGATAAAACATTTTTGTGTCTTTGTATATCGTAATTGTTTTACTATATATATATATATATGTGGTTTGTTTTGTGAATATTATTTGTATTTATACACTGGGTCTGGCCTAGGGAGAACTATGCTATCGAACGAATACATCGATAGGTCGTGTTTAGGATCTTTGGTAGTGTTAACTCTGTCGCGTGGAGCGCGGGAAGAGGGGTCTGGCTGGGGTAGGGCGGTGGAGCAGGTGTGTTGTGTGACGCTCCCGCGAGTTGCCGCGCTTTCGGGGTTTGGCAGCATGTAATTGCGCTCGAATTGCTATGATAGTTTCTGACACGGTCTCGCGGACGGGAAACATTAGCTGGCGCACACCAAGAGCCCGTTTCGCCTGGTGACCGTGTCGAGAAGGAGGCGCGCCAGCATCCAGTTTGTGCAACAGCGACGGCCAACAATGAGTGACTGTCGCCACCTCCTCGATCGACGACTTCAAACCTTCAATCAACCAACAAGGAAGACTGGAAGCACGTAAAGTTTTAGAACTGTATGGCGGACCTCAGCTTTTGAAACTGTTCCATTTTCGTAACTATAATTACAGCAACTTAGCATGAACCTTTGTTGCTCATTCTCCCTGTTGCATTACCAAGCAGGGTCCCTTCCTTTTCCGAAATGAACTTGAGTGTCGTTGAAATTCAGACGCCAGCTTTGAAGTAATATCATTCCATTTCACTACTTTAATTTCAAAGTTCGGTTGATGTATTCATAGCCGGCTACAATAACCAAACATAACTATATTTGGATTACACAACCACAAATTAAGAGTGCGAGTTTTGTTACCGTATTTTAGCTGACCTGTGACTGCAGCTCAGCTTGGTACGTACTAAATTTTACTATTGTTAATTGTTCAGAATCATTTAATTGAAGTTCAGAGTTAAATGTCTTATTTCTAAATTGCGTAGATTCAAGTTGCTTTCGAGATGGTTGTTGAGGTAGCCCGAGACTAACCTTATTTTATTGAATTTCGTAGTGCTTCAGAAACAAAGTTCACTATTAATTTCAGTCACTAAATTAACTTTCAATTTTCCGGTTTTATTAATTCTTTTGCTAAATTAAGTCAGAGTGTAGCGAAATTTATTTCTTCTGACAAACATTCAGTTTTCACACAACACGTGTCAACCTTCAGTTGTCACGCTTTTAGTGCTAAATATATGTGCATTAATGTTTCATTTTCAGTTATTATAGTAGTTGTCCATAGGACTGGCGACCCAAATCTCAAATATCTAATTAACGCCAATTAATTGTTAACGTAACGACACACACATTTACTTTCTTTATTAGTTTTACCCTTTTCTCAAAATTAATTTCCACCAATTTCATTTGCATTTCTCCTTTCATGTAGATGTAACCCTTTCCTCCCTCTTTACTGACAGACTAACTTCGGTGAAGATTGCTTTTTCCCAAATTTCCATTAGGTACACGCGGTTTAATTTTTCAGTCATTAAGGTCGAAAAGTGAGGGGGAGGTTACAAACGTCTGAGGTCATCAGTCCCCTAGAACTTAGAACTACTTAAACCTAACTAACCTAAGGACATCACACACATCCATGCCCGAGGCAGGATTCTAACCTGCGACCATAGCGGTCGCGCGGTTCCAGACTGTAGCGCGTAGAACCGCTCTACCACGACTTTTTGTGCTGTGTTACTGTGACACCTGTTAGTGATAGCAACCACATTGCCAGAGACACTCAATTGCATCTGTGTTCAGCTGGTCTACAAAGGAGCGTACGTGCCATTAGCTGGTCGCAACGGTCTAGTGAAATTGATGATGTGCTAGCATCAGACAGATCTGCTCCTAACGACAGTGAACTTGGGCAACATCAGAGGACAGGATCCTAATATGCCACGTTACACACTGTAGCAAGTGTTAGAAATGCAGGAGAGTCCGATTTGCAACTGTTCCTACTGCAAACAAGTTGTTCAAAGTAATTACGTGGGTACAACTTGCCTTTTTAATTTCCCTGTACGTTGGTACTCTGACATCACGAATTCACACCATAGATGCCCAGACAACCTGCCGCAAAAGGAAATGATTCTGGTGGTAAAGAAAGATCCATTTTGGTTCGACAGAGCAAGACCTTTTGTTTCGCCAGCGCGTTCCACAGTGATTTGTATTAACATTTTCCATCTCTGGAAATGGATATACTCTACAAATGCATTAGTTTAAAATCTTTGATCTAATATAATTTCGCTGCAGTGCATACTTATCTTTGTACCTGATGATGGCGTAACAACCGAAAACCGGTGTGTAACAAACAGCAAATATTTTATAATATTACACCACCGCTGTGTCTTCCATTCATAACGCACAAAATATTGTAGCAAGAACCGGCGGAACAATCAATGCAAATATCTAGTATATTCATCGCTCCCAATAATTCCTTTTGTAAAACAGTCCTGATCTGTTCGTTGCTACATTTCGTCCCTGTGTGAACTTATTCCTCTGCAAAGGCGATGCTATAGCATATGATATGCTACAGGTGATTGAAAAATATTTCTGTTTGCTAATGACACCAGGTGGTAGTGAAGGATCTTGTGTGTAATATTGAAACAGTATCAAATAATGTAGTTCATGAAATAAGTTCGTGGTTTGTGGAAAATAATTTGGTGCTTAATCACAGTAAGACTCAGTTTTTACAGCTTCTAACTCACAATTCAACAAGAACCGATATTTTGATCAGACAGAACGGGCATATTATAAGCGAGACGCAACAGTTCAAGCTTCTAGGCGTTAGGATACATAGTAAACTATTGTGGAACGCCCATGTTCAGGATCTTCAGAAACTAAATGCTGCTTTATTTACCATTAGTATAGTATCTAAAATAAGTGACAGTTCAACACGGAAAGTAGTCTACATCGTATATTTTCATACGCTAATGTCGTATGGTATTATTTTTTGGGGTAATTCTTCTGATTGAAAAAGGGTATTTTTGGCTCAAAAACGGGCTGTTCGAGCTATATGTGGTGTAAGTTCGAGAACCTGTTGTCCAGAAAGGAATGCAGTATTTTGCTGCATCCATTTTCAATAAGCTACCACAAGAATTCAAAAATCTTAGCAGTAGCCAAACACTTAAGTCTAAACTGGCCCACTCCTCCTATTCTGTCGAGGAGCTCCTGGAAGAGCTGAAAAATTAAGCAAATTCCAGTGTTACATTGTTGATTTTCTTTATTTAAAGTTACGACTTGTCGCCTGAATATATTTCTTATATTTCATTTTATCTGTTTCCACTATCGTGTTATAATTTCATGTATTGACTCGTTCCATGACCATGGAGACTTCTCCTTAATTTGGTCCCACGGAACAATAAATAAATACATACCTCAATTGCTTGTCACCTGCCTCTTCGAGTTAGACCTTATGAATATCTCTCCCCTCACCAATTGTTCTCAGTACCTCATTATTGCACACGTTATCCACCCACTTAATTTTTTAAGACCGCAGTGTACTAGTAGTTTCTTATTATCCTTCATTTCTCCCACAGTCCAAGATTCAATATTATACAGGACTATGCTGCTGTCTTACTGTTTAATACACATTCACCTTAATTACATTTGAATGTCTGACGCGAGAATACCTCTTCGTTGAGAGAAGCTTACCTAATCTACGACAATCTGTCTGTGTGTGTGCTGGTTTGGGCATTCTATGTAGCCTTACTTCGAGACTAAGTCTCAGTTCTCACGTGTAACAGCCCTACATCAATTCTTCTTCTTACTACTCTTCACACTTTTTGTCGTTCGTTTTTTTTAAAAAAAATTTCCTTTCTCTCGATCAAAAGCGCTGGCGTAGTCTTTGAATCTTGTGTTTCATTTATCTCCATAGTGCACGTTTAACCCTCTACTGTAGTTTTCTTTCAACACTACTGTGTCTAAGCAGTTTCTATGTTCACTGGCATTTTCACTTTGAGCTCCATCAACGCTGTATCCCCCTACGATTAAGAGCATTCCTGTCTACTACGGCGCTGTGTACTTTCATTAACATCAAGACCTGTCTGCGGTAGTCTGTGCCCCTTGCTCGGTCACAAGCAGACGCCTGGAGCCGGGAGGGGGGGTGGGGGGGGTGGGGGGAGGGGGGACGGACTTGTAATTGCGCAAGGGCTTCCTAATCCTCTTACTCCACCACTCTCCGCGATTTAGTCCTTACAAACCGGCGCAACCTACCATTACAGTCTGGCCCTGAAACCTGCTCCTTAATAGTTTGGCCAAGAATCTCGCTACCGGCAGGTAGGAGCTTTTTCCACTTTTTTTTCGTACGTAATCACCTCGGGAGCACGACGAGCCATAAAAAATACCTTGTTTACGCTGGCGGAGAGCGGCCGTCTTGTGAGCCCTAAGAAAATCGGGACTCACGTCGGATTTGTTGACAAGTGTTTTCACAGCTGGTAGACGGAACAGCTACGGCTCGACGCTTTTAGGGAGCAAAAATATTTGTGTTTAGGAATTATGAGAAGCGAGGCGTTCGGTCCGATTCCTGGGAAAGCTTAGGAAGTGCCCCACAGAGACAGAAGAAATGCGTGCCGGGACTGTAAACAAAGCCACAGATCATATCTTGGCCGACACCACCGGCGAGTAATATGAGCAGCAGGAGAATGCGAAGTTTTGAGCTGTGTAAGTAAGTTAGTTACACGTTCCATAGATCGTTTGAACAATTTTTTTTTATTGTAATGATGTGGAACGAGTCAGTTTGCAGGATACGTACACATGGTTGGTTTTAGCTCTAATGATCATATTCTTTTTTCGGTCCTACTGATGCAGCTACATTTAACCTGGTCTTTTAATTTTTTTGGCGCTACCAGCATTTTTTTTACCAAAAATTAGCCTATGGAATGCAAATAGTTTTCCCTAAGAAATGATTTTAGGTTAGATTTTAAGCTTTCTTTGCTGCCACTCAGACATTTTATGTTATTGGTCAAATGATCAAAACTGGTTTTGACGCATATTAAAATCCTTTGAGCCACTGACAACCTTAATAAAGGGGTATAAAGGACATTTTTACTTCTAGATTTTCATTTATTTATTATTCATGTATGGCTCCAATAGGACCACACGAGGTACAATACATCAATGTCACTTTTGATGGTTGGCCTTTTCTTTGTGTCCAAATTTGTTTCATTCTTTCAAAATCATGTCTATTTTTTTTCGTCAGACCACGGTGTTCCAGTCCGTTTTCTAATCTCCCTCTGACCAACTTTTGAAACAAATATCTTTTGCCTGATGTTTTTCTATCTGTAACATGTGCCTGAGTTACACCGGCTACTTTGCCGGCTTGTGTGGCAGAGCGGTTCTAGGCGCTTCAGTCTGGAACCGCGCGACAGCTTCGGACGCAGGTTCGAATCCTCCTTCGGGCAACGATGTTTGTGATGTGCTTAGGTTAGTTACGTTTAAGTCGTTCTACTTTCTAGGGGACTGGTGACCTCAGATGTTAAATCCCATAGCGCACAGAGCCATTTGAATCATTTGACATCAGCTACATTAAGATCTTTCTTGATCGCAGCAATCCATTTAATTTTCTCAGTTTTGGCCTTACTTCTGTCTTCGTAGAATTATGGTATTTGTTTCGTCAACCTAATGGGTCCCCTTCGTTTAATGTACCCATAAAATGTAAGTCTTCGTTTTCTCAGGTCATAATGTATATCTGTATATTCTTCTATTTCCTTATTAGTTCTCAGCCTCTAAGTTTCTCCATCACTAATTTTGGGGCCTAATATTATTCTATTAATCTTTCTTTCTTTCGAATTTCTTAAATATCCTTCTTTCTACTTAAAATTAAAGTCTCTGCTCCATAGAAACACAGAGGTTTCATTACTGTGCAATAATGGCTATGTTTACTGGATTTAGAAAGTGAATTTTTGTTATAAATATTATGTGTTAATCTGAATACAGTTACCATTTTTTGACAGCGATCTTTGTTTGCAGCTTTTTTCAGACCAAGTTGCATATACATATATGACTACTCTTCTCAAATGGTAATGATTTATTCACCAAAATTTCATTAGCCAATATACCTATGTAGGGTGATTCATAAACCCACTTGCAAACGTTCACAGGCGCTAATATGAAAAAAAAAACCAAGAAAAAATCTGGTAAACACTGGCTCTAAACTACACACCTTAAGAGAGATGAGTATTTGTTCATCTTCAATGCTGTGAGCCACATCTCTTCCACTGGCAACTCTTTGCTTTCCGTATTTTGGGTGTAAGTAATATGCCCAAAACAACGAAAAAAGTCCAGTGAACATGAACTTTAATATGCATACCTTAAGATTGATACCTGTTCTTCAGAACAGATGTATTTCACAGTAGTAAATATGATCAAGTGCTCATAGCTCTTAAGGTAGCTATTTCGTTTAGAGCCGATGTTTCCTAGACCTTTTTTTCTGGTTTTGGTCCATACAATCACCTATGTCAGTTTGTTCCAAATAATTACGAAATGTCGTATTCATGATCGATGGAACAAGGATTAATATATATATATATATATATATATATATATATATATATATGTGTGTGTGTGTGTGTGTGTGTGTGTGTGTGTGTGTGTGTCAGTGGATTTCTGGTTCACCATGCATATTGCGGAAGTGTAACTAAAATGCGAAACTCCATGAACAAAATGATTAATGGAAAATCTCGTACAAAGATGTGAAACAAATACTAACAAAGAGAGAGGGACTGGCCAGTCAGGGAGGAGAGCGGGGGGGGGGGGGGGGGCGGAAGCAAAGAAGGGAAAGTGGACTCAGTTACTCACAACCCAGGTTATGAAGCACAAGTATGTAGGAGTGAGGTTGGTTAAAGTAGGTTCAGTCCAGGGGGATGGCGGGATGGAAGGATGTGTTTGAGTCAAATTCCCATCTCCGCAGTTCTGAGGGACAGGTGTTGGGTGGGAGAAGCCAAATGGCACGTACTGTGTAGCAGGTTCCTAGGTCCCTAGAATTATGCTGGAAGGCATGCTCTGCTACTGGGTATTGGACATCTCCTAGGCGGACAGTTCGTCTGTTCCATGAACAGACACGTATAAGATGACAGCCGGTAAACACAACGTATTATTTTCACTGCTCGCTTTTGTGCAATCAGTACTTTATAAGTGATACATTAACCCAAAAAAATTATTCTGCAAGACGTTATTGAGTGGAAATATACAGACTATGCTCGAAAGATGATTAATTTGTTTCCAAGACTAGCAGTTATACGAAGGACAGAAGTAGCTGAAGTAGATGAAGTAGATTATTATTTCTCCACAACAAAATTACGGAGGAAGTGTCTGGACAATTACGTTGTTTCCATGAGGTGGCGCTGATGATGGTGACATACTGTGAATCATTTACGGACTTTTTGTGAAAGGTTTGCAGGAAGATGGCCGCTAAGGCAGTCGATGTCGACGCGTGCTTTGGAGGAGGTCCTGGACTGTGAGGCAACCAGTTCGATTCTGGTGGTGGAAGAATTTGATGGCCAGTATTTGATTCCAAATGGTGGCCTATCCGATGGATGGGAACGTTATACACGGCAAACCTCTTGCTGCTATACAAAACGGATAAGATTTGTCACTTCACCCACGCATTGTTTGATTTCCAGAAACTGCAATATTACAGTGACCCATCTTCTGTTAGTGTCCTCAATAAATACGAAGGTTGCCCAGAAAGTAATGCGCCGCATTTTTTTCTTCAACAATTCTTTATAGAACATTATGAGAATTATACACGGAAGAATGGTGTTTTATCTACACACCCTATTTCTTCCCGTAATGTCCATCCCGCACTGTGGCCTGCCTCCAGCTCTAAACAAGGGCGTGTGTGCCCCGTCGGTACCAAACCTTGTCCTGGTGGCGGACCCAGAGCTGCCACTGTGTGAACTTCCTTTGCTGATTGACAGATACAACGCCAACTGCCGAATCGTAATGCGTCTGTCCTCTCCAATGACATCAGCTCGCTGCAGCGTGTCAGGTGTGACAGCCATGGACGGTCTCCCCGACCGCTGCAAATCGCGGAGCTCCTCCGAACCTCCTTCTGATGACCTCACCCTCCATGCCCAGCGACAATAAAGTTTGCAAAAGCGTTTGTGAATGTTGTGAATATTCCCCACAGTTTCTTTTTTTTTTGCAGTGAGAAATTCAATGACTGCACGTTGTTTGTAACGTACATCACCTACAGACGCCATTTTGAATCTTTCCTGCAGCTACGCTATCTGTCGGAAGTGACGGAAACTTGGCACTCTCACTCAGGAGACTTCAAATAATACATACGTATCATTCGCAGCATTGTTTCCGGCAGTGAACAAAAATATGCTGTGCATTACTTTCTGGGCAACCCTCGCATAACATCTAACTTTCGAGAAATTTGGGAAAGAAGAGTCGCCATATTGGTCATAGCTACAGCCAAGACAGAGATTGCAGTACCAGGAGCCATTACCGTTCACCATTAAGTAGGAGCAGCTTCCTTGCAGACATGTTTTGGCCACCGAAAAATATGAGAACAATATAAGTGCATCAGTTCAGAGTGTAATAAGCTGTTATATTTCGGATTGACATTTCAGTATAGAGACCTCTTTCTTTTATTTGCCAACAGCTATTTATTTAAGCTTTCTCACAGACGAAATGAAACGAACATTTGTCACATTTAGTTCGTCGTTCTGGAGAATGAGCGTTTAAATGGTAAAAATCCGTGATCTATGGACATTACTGGATTTCGTCGCTGTCAGTTAGTTAACGACAAATTTTCAGTAACTAACCGTGAACTCAGTAACGGGGAGTGATATGTTCAACGACTTCTAGCAGCAAAACGATTTTGCTAGCTGAGCGCGTTTGTGAATACTAAAACTTTATTACCATACAAACAAATAATTAACAGGAAATCAGCATACAATCGAGCATTCCGTAAACGCCATAAATAGAACTACGTGTCTTACTTTCTGTTCCCTGTTACGTAAATTAAAATGTGTCAGTGTTATGTATTTGGGTCCATGTCTGAGTGTACGCGTGCTGGAGGTTGTTTTGTAGCCAAATTATAGATTAGCTGCGGGAAGAATGTAATAAAAAAAGAAGAATCGTACAGATATACATCCATGTGATGAGACCAGTAAAAGATACGCTCGGATACATTAACAGTAAAATGTAAGCACTAATGAAAACATGAGTTTCAATCACATCTTACGAGACAATGTCCACGTCATGCTTTTTTTGTGGCCACACATAATGTCGACACTGAGTCATTAAGAGGCAGCAGAAGCTCTCTAAAGCAATAGGAAAAAAAAAACAACTGAAGCTTATCTCAAGGGACAACAGTGACCGTCACATGAAGTGGTCCACACAAATCTCTGCAAGTTAAAAACAGTATGAGCAGCGTACCAGTGCAGTGCGCAAAAAATGCAGTGCCTCCCTGGCCAACCACTTTGTTACCACGATGACCGACGTACTGCTGGAACCCCGTCATCTTGACGTGAGACATTCGTAATACAACAATCGAAACCGAACTAAATCGGCTTCTAAGCGATGCCAATGAAATAGTGACACGAACAGCGAAGCTATTACAGAAAGACTCCTTGACTGTATACAGAAACATCAACAGATTAAGAATTAAACTTTGATGGAATTTTAACGTCTTTCACGCAATGTTGACTTAAAGAGAGCTTCTGACAAGGTTGACTGGAATACTCTCTTCCAAATTCTGAAGGTAGCAGGGATCAAATACAGGTGGCGAAAGGCAATTTACAATTTGTACAAGAGCCAGATGGCAGTTATAAGAGTCGAGGGGCATTAAAGGGAAGCAGTGGTTGGGAAGGGAGTGAGGTAGGTTTCGAGCCTCTCCCCGATGTTATTCAATGTGTATATTGAGCAAGCAGTAAAGGAAACGAAAGAAAAGTGTGGAGTAGGAATTAAAATCCATGGAGAAGAAATGAAAACTTTGAGGTTCGCAGATGACATTGTAATTTAGTTAGAGTCAGCAAAGGACATGGAAGAGCAGTTGAATGGAATGGACAGTGTTTTGAAAGGTGGATATTAAGATGAACATCAACAAAAGGAAAACAAGGATAATGAAATGTAGTCGAATTAAATCAGGTGATGCTGAGGGAATTACATTAAGAAATGACACACTTAAAGTTTTAGATGACTTCTGCTACTTGGGGAGCAAAGTAACTGATAATTGTCGAAGTAGAGAGGATATAAAATGTAGACTAGCAATGGTAAGAAAAGAGCTTCTGAAGAAGAGAAATTTATTAACATCGAGTATAGATTTAAGTGTTGGAAGTCTTTTCTGAAAGTATTTATATGAAGTGTAGCCATGTATGGATGTGAAAGATGGACGAGAAATAGTTTAGACAAGAAGATGGAAGCAGCTTTCGAAATGTAGTGCTACAGAAGAAGCTGAAGATTAGATGGGTAGATCACGTAACTAACGAGGAGGTACTGAATAGAATTGGAGAGAAGAGAAGTTTGTGGCACAACTTGACTAGAAGAAGAGATCGGTTGGTAGGACATGTTATATTATTGTTCTTTGTTGCTGCAGGCATATGTTAATTGCCACAGCTCATTTAACCACAATTGTAATGTTAAAGTCCCATGTAATTCGTTGCAGAAATGCTTCAATAATAACTTTTGTTCTGAAGACAATTTTTACCAGTCATTTATCTGAGTTTAAAGATTTTACGAATTTTTCATGTGCATGCTCATGTTGATCGGGCAAAAGAAAATCAGTTGTTTTCTTACAAATGAAAATCTAGTGGCCAGCATTGCATTGGGACGTCATTGTGAGGTAAGAAATTTCCAGTATATTCAGGATGATTTCCGAGGGCCATGATGCAGCGCTGCTGACGTCAAATTTTATTAATCTCGATATGCAGTCAGTCTTTAATGGAAGGGCACATTAAAGCATGAAATTTTATTACTGAGAAGAAATTTTTGTATTGGGAACTTACACGAGATTTTTCTGTTGGAAGGTTACACTAAATGTGAATGTTACACTACTGGCCATTAAAATTTCTGCACCACGAAGATGACGTGCTACAGACGCGAAATTTAACCGACAGGAAGAAGATGCTGTGATTGCAAATGATTAGCTTTTAAGAGCATTCACACAAGGTTGGCGCCGGTGGCGACACCTACAACGTGCTGACATCAGGAACGTTTCCAACCGATTTCTCGTACACAAACAGCAGTTGACCGGCGTTGCCTGGTGAAACGTTGTTGTGAAGGTTCGTGTAAGGAAGAGAAATGCGTACGTACCCTGCCCGGGTTCCCGGGTTCGATTCCCGGCGGGGTCAGGGATTCTCTCTGCCTCGTGATGACTGGGTCTTGTTTAGTTAGGTTTAAGTAGTTCTAAGTTTTACGGGACTGGTGACCACAGATGTTAAGTGCCGTAGTGCTCAGAGCCATTTGAACCTTTTTTTGCATAAGGGCCATAGGTGAGCCAACGTGCTACTGACTTGCTCAATACGTGAAGCTGTTTCTCTTGAATCCATCACGCACTTCTTTCTGAATCATTTGGCCAGTGTCTATGCGTGTGCACAACATTTACCGATTTGCGCCCTATTCGGAAACCTCCTCCGAGGTGGATAGACTGTTTTGCATTAGAGTGCTCTTCCGGCCAATGCACAAAACGTTACTGATCACAGTGTGGTGTAGGTAGGCCGTCCGGTAGGAGCATTGAGTGGAGTGAGCATTGCGTTCTGCGCATGTTGTCAACATTAAACCAGGATAGTCACGTGTTTTCGGGACTTCGCTGTGCGTGTGTGCTTTCCGCAGAGTTTTAAGTTTGTAATATCAAGAGTTTTTGTTGTGTTTTCACCGTTTGTTGATAGTGTAATAGCGATGGTGATTTACTGTTGTTGCTACGTATGCAAAGAAAAATATGTGAAAGGAGGGATAGTAACTTTTCACGGGTACTATGTTTAAAAACTTTGAGACGCGTTATAATTAAGGCTTGGTTCTGCGGACCTATTTTTCTGCGATTTTATGACTATATAATAGATATTACGGCTCGTACAAAAGCTTACAAACAATCGCTTCCTCTCGTAAATTTGCTAGTGGAACAGGAAAGGGAATGGTTAGTTGTTTCAGCAAATAGTATCGTCCATGGATTTATCAGTGACTTGTCGATTATATATATAGATTTGAAAGACGGGAGACAGATAAATTTAACAGAGTGGAAGTCTGTAATTGTCTTTGTATAATGTGTGTGTCGAAACCTTTTTGTTTACTATAAAGTTACAATAGGAGACCATGTTCAGTGTATCTAGGACATGGGGAATGATTATGTGTGATTTATACTTTAATTTCCCGAAGAATGAACAATGAGAAAAGATGTGGCTCCAGAAAATAAGAAGGAGTAATTTTGTCCCCACAATATATTCCAAAGTATGTTCAGAACACTTTGAAGAGCAATGTTTAAACAAAGAAAAATTTGGACGTGTGTGGCTGAAGGTAGATGCTAAACCAACTATTTTTAATTTTCCACAGGAACTGCATTCAGCTCAAATACATTTTTTGCACAAATGAAATAAAAAAACACAACAGTGTAGCTAATCAACGTACACATTTATCTTCTTTGGTGTATTTTGCCTTCAATTTATTTTCTTCACCATTTGATTAAGAGTAGTAAAATATAGGTAAACATGTCCCCAAACTCTTTCATTTGTGTGACTTTCCACTTCCCTTAATGGTGTTATGTGGGTTGACTGTTACGTGACCAACTGTATTTTCTTTACAGTACATTTTTTCTCCGATCGCCTTTTCCCCCCCTTCTTACTCAGTCTACTATTTATTTAATAAACTGGGAGCAAGTATGTAAAGTGAGTTAAATAAACACTTCAAAGTGTCACCAGTAAAAAAAAAATTATGCTTTAGGTCGCAAAAACGAGAAAATAAATACGCAAGAATAGCAGAAAAAAAGGACGAATTAGCAGGGATATAATCGCTAATGTGTGACAAATTCGGTGTTTTTCGGACACTTGCAAAAGTACTAGCGTACTGTCAAGTCGTTTTGCAAGGCTATCACTGCGAAAATGTACGTCAGGGTCTGTAATACTATAAAGTGCCGTATCATACCGAAATCTACAAAAAAAATAAAATCGAGTGGATCTAAACTGTGACACCTATCGCAAAGAAGCAGAATGCACTATCACTTGCCCTTAAAAGTTACGTAGCTGGTTTATTCCCGGTATCAAATGGATACTGTTAAAATGTCTGCGCAACATATATAAATAATCCGCGACACGTAAGAAAAGAATCCGTCCGTACTAGGGATGTAGTGACACTCTAAATATACAGGCCGCTATACGGACAAACACACGACGTCCCGAGAACACGTGACCAGGCCGGCAGTGTATGTTGACAACACAAAATCTGTTCCGCGCACGCGAATGCCCACTCCAGAGGTATTTACTCTACGGATACGAGCAGAGACGCGATGCGGCCCGCAGAAGCCGCGGGCTGTGACGGCGGACCCCAGGCGTCGCCCGCCCGCCCGCTGCCGTCCATTACGCGAGACAATGGCGGCGGTGCCGGTCGCCGCGTCCGCTGCAGCCGCGCCCACCCCTTATGGAGGCTCCGACAGCCACTCCAGTTCCCGTTTACCAGAGACGTTCATACAGGGTGCTTCAAATACTGTGACACGCAATTCCGAGGTAGCGATGAAGTGGGGATTTGCTCGTCCAAACATTTCACGATCGTACCTTGAATATTGGGAATCCGGTAAATGCGTCAAATCTTCGACATCGCTGCGGCCGGAAAAAGATCCTGAAACACCGGAATCTCCTCTCCCCGATGCTATCTGTATATTGAACAAGCAGTAAAGGAAACAAAAAGTAAAGTTCGGAGTGGGTATTAAAGTCAATGGAGAATAAATAAAAACATTGAAGTTCGCCGATGACATTGTAATTCTGTCAGAGACAGCAAAGGACTTGGAAGAGCAGTCGAACGGAATGGACAGTGTCTTGAATGGAGGGTATAAGGTGAACGTCAACAAAAGCAAAACCAGGATAATGGAATGTAGTCGATTTAACTTGGGTGAAGCTGAGGGAATTAGATTAGGAAATGAGACACTTAAAGTAGTAAAGGAGTATTGCTATTTGGGAAGCAAAATAACTGATGATTGTCGAAGTAGAGACGATATAAAATGTAGACTGGCAATGACAAGGAAAGCGTTTCTGAAGAAGAGAAATTTATTAACATCGAGTATAGATTTAAGTGTCAGGAAGTCGTTTCTAAAAGTATTTGTATGGAGTGTAGCCAAGTATGGAAGTGAAACATGGACGATAAGTAGTTTGGACAAGAAGAGAATAGAAGCTTTCGAAATGTGGTGCTACAGAAGAATACTGAAGATTAGATGGGTAGATCAGATAACTAATGAGGAGGTGTTGAATAGGATTGGGGAGAAGAGAAGGTTGTGGCACAACTTGACCAGAAAAAGGGATCGGTTGGTAGGACATGTTCTGAGGCATCAAGGGATCACCAATTTGGTACTGGAGGGCAGCGTGGAGGGTAAAAGTCGTAGAGGGAGACCAAGAGATGAATACACTAAGCAGATTCAGAAGGATGTAGGCTGCAGTAAGTTCTGGCAGATGAAGAAGCTTGCACACTATAGAGTAGCATGGAGAGCTGCAACAAACCAGTCTCAGGACTGAAGACCACCACCACCACCACCACCACCACCACCACTACTACTACTACTACAACGGGATCACCGACGACTCAACAGAATCGTTCAACGTGACAGAAGTGGAACCCCTCTGCATATTGTTGCAGATTTCAATGTTGGGCCATCAACAAGTGTCAGCGTGCGAACTATTCAACGAAACATCATCGATATGGGCTTTCGGAGCGGGAGGCCCACTCGTGTACCCTTGATGACCGCACGACACAAAGCTTTACGCCTCACCTGGGTTTGTCAACACCGACATTGGACTGTTGATGACTGGAAATATGTTGCCTGGTCGGATGAGTCTCGTTCCACATTGTATGGAGCAGATGGATGTGTGTGGGTATGGAGACAACCTCATGAATCAATGGACCCCGCTTGTCAGCAGGGGACTGTTCAAGCTGGTGGAGCCTCGGTTTGGCGCGTGCAGTTGGAGTGATATGGAACCCCTGAACGTCAGATACGACTCCGAAACGCGACACGTACGTAAGCATCGTGTCTGACCACCTGCAACCTTTCATGTCCATTGTGCATTCTGGCGGAGTTGAACAATTCCAGCAGCACAATGGGACACCCCACACGTCCAGAATAGCTACAGACTGGCTCCACGAGCACTGTTCTGAGTTTAAACACTTCCGTTAGCCATTAAAGTCTCCAGATATGAGCATTATTGACCATATCTAGGAAGCCTTGCTCCATGCTGTTCAGAAGAGATCTCCACCCCCTCGTACTGTTACTGATTTATGGACAGCCGTGCAGGATTCGTGGTGTCAGTTCCCTTCAGCACTACTTCAGACATTAGTGGAGTCCATGCCATGTCGTCTTGCGGCACTTAGGCGTCTCGCGGGGGCCCTACACGATATGAGGCTGATGTACCAGTTCCTTCATATATATATATATATATATATATATATATATATATATATATATATATATATATATACCATACTTGCGCCGGACACTGCGAGAGGGCTCTACAAGCAATGATCACACGCACGGCACAGCGGACACACCAGGAACCGCGGTGTTGGCCGTCGAATGGCGCTAGCTGCGCAGCATTTGTGCACCGCCGCCGTCAGTGTCAGCCAGTTTGCCGTGGCATACGGAGCTCCATCGCAGTCTTTAACACTGGTAGCATGCCGCGACAGCGCGGACGTGAACCGTATGTGCAGTTGACGGACTTTGAGCGAGGGCGTATAGTGGGCATGCAGGAGGCCGGGTGGACGTACCGCCGAATTGCTCAACACGTGGGGCTTGAGGTCTCCACAGTACATCGATGTTGTCGCCAGTGGTCGGCGGAAGGTGCACGTGCCCGTCGACCTGGGACCGGACCGCAGCGACGCACGGATGCACGCCAAGACCGTAGGATCCTACGCAGTGCCGTAGGGGACCGCACCGCCACTTCCCAGCAAATTAGGGACACTGTTGCTCCTGGGGTATCGGCGAGGACCATTCGCAACCGTCTCCATGAAGCTGGGCTACGGTCCCGCACACCGTTAGGCCGTCTTCCGCTCACGCCCCAACATCGTGCAGCCCGCCTCCAGTGGTGTCGCGACAGGCGTGAATGGAGGGACGAATGGAGACGTGTCGTCTTCAGCGATGAGAGTCGCTTCTGCCTTGGTGCCAATGATGGTCGTATGCGTGTTTGGCGCCGTGCAGGTGAGCGCCACAATCAGGACTGCAAACGACCGAGGCACACAGGGCCAACACCCGGCATTATGGTGTGGGGAGCGATCTCCTACACTGTCCGTACACCTCTGGTGATCGTCGAGGGGACACTGAATAGTGCACGGTACATCCAAACCGTCATCGAACCCATCGTTCTACCATTCCTAGACCGGCAAGGGAACTTGCTGTTCCAACAGGACAATGCACGTCCGCATGTATCCCGTGCCACCCAACGTGCTCTAGAAGGTGTAAGTAAACTACCCTGGCCAGCAAGATCTCCGGATGTGTCCCCCATTGAGCATGTTTGGGACTGGATGAAGCGTCGTCTCACGCGGTCTGCACGTCCAGCACGAACGCTGGTCCAACTGAGGCGCCAGGTGGAAATGGCATGGCAAGCCGTTCCACAGGACTACATCCAGCATCTCTACGATCGTCTCTATGGGAGAATAGCAGCCTGCATTGCTGCGAAAGGTGGCTATACACTGTACTAGTGCCGACATTGTGCATGCTCTGTTGCCTGTGTCTATGTGCCTGTGGTTCTGTCAGTGTGATCATGTGATGTATCTGACCCCAGGAATGTGTCAATAAAGTTTCCCCTTCCTGGGACAATGAATTCACGGTGTTCTTATTTCAATTTGCAGGAGTATTATATATATATAGGGTGATTCAGAAATGCATGTAAATATTTTAAGGGTGTATTTGTGAGGTAAATATAAGACAAAAATGTTCTATAAATGTTTTTCCATAAACGTTTAATTCCGGAGTTATCGTTAAAATACGAAAGTCATGTCCGTATCAAAACGACGTCAGTGCAAGCAGCAGGATGCCATATTCTGGAACGTAATGCACATACGTATCTCCCAACAGTTGATTCGAAACTGCATGAATAGTGTTTGTTTGTGTTTGCAATTGCTGTTTACTCCTACTGTACAGAAGATGGCGCTGATGTTGTTGGTAACGGAAACGTACTTCCTGTCGTTCATTCATCGTCGGAAGGCTACAGGTTTCGTGCACATGATGTACTCAAACAGTGAGTATGCTGATATGCACCTTGTGTATGGTGCAGCAGATGGAAACGCACTTGCAGCAAGACGAAGGTACAGTGAGCTGTTTCCAAGACGACGGTTACCAAGTCATCAGACGTTTGTATCTGTGGACAGACTTATGCGGGAGTATGGCATTCGTCCTGGGCCACATTCAGGTCGACCACTTGAGCTTGCAGTGAACGTCGAGGAACATGTTTTGGACCTTGTAGACCAAGATCCAGCCATCAATACGAGACAAATTAGTGCAGCTGTACGACTTCCACAATCTACTGTATGGCGGCTGCTTCGGAGACAACAGTTGCATCCATTTCACCTGCACAAAGTGCACGAATTGACACCTGCAGACTATCCTCGCCGTCAGCAATTCTGCCAGTGGTTACAAGAGCGTCATTTGAATGATCCAATGTTCATTCGGCGGATATTATTCACAGATGAGGCCATGTTTACTCGTGCGGGTGTAATCAATTCGCATAATATGCACTAGTGGGCTGTCGAGAATCCTGGCGCGAGAATTGTGCGTGGATATCAACATCAATTCTCCATAAACATTTGGTGTGGTATTGTGGGGAATGACTTACTCGGACCTCATGTTCTACCTCCAAGGCTGACTGGGCACGCTTACCGCGAATTTTTGGAGGGGGAATTGCCTGGATTGTTACAGGATGTCCCTCTTGCAACACGAGCCACCTTGTGGTTTATGCACGATGGTGCTCCTGCCCATTACAGCCGCAACGTAAGGGCGTACCTCAATGGTGCGTATCCACATCGATGGATAGGTCGCGGAGGACCAATTGCTTGGCCAGCCAGATCACCTGACCTGAACCCTTTAGACTTTTATTTATGGGGCCGACTAAAGACATTGGTGTATTCTTCTGCAGTACCGAACAGAGAAGTGCTACAACAAAGAATTGAAGGTGGTTGTGCAATTATTCGTGGAGAGTTGAACGGACTGTGTAATGTGCAGAGATCATTGCGGCGACGAGCACAGGTCTGTCTGCAAGTTCAGGGACAGCATTTTGAACATGCATTGCATTAAGATTTGTGCAAATACAGTACAGTACAGTCTGTAAATTCTTCACGTATTTTCCTTAGTTATTTTGCATTGATTTAGTTCAATCAACAGGAACTAAAGTAATACAGTATTCGCGAGGAATTTTTTCAGTTTGTTACGTCACGTTTATTTACCAGTTTGCGTTTTTAGTCCAAATGCACTGTAATTAAACTGTGAACTCTGGGAAGTAAATACTTTACGTTGTATTGAATGTATTATCATGTTTTGTTCATAACTCTGTAATAAGCCAAGTATAGCAAAAATTGTATAGAACATTTTTGTCTTATATTTACCTCACAAATACACCCTTAAAATATTTACATGCATTTTTGAATCACCCTGTATATATATATATATAGGGTGGTCCATTGATAGTGACTGGGCCAAATGTCTCACGAAATAAACATCAAATTACAAAGAACTAAACTCGTCTAGCTTGAAGAGGGAAACCACATGGCGTTATGGTTGGCCATAGGTCGAACGGATATCAACTGCGCTTTTTTTAAAATAGGAACCCCCATTTTTTATTACTTATTCGTTGTAGTACGTAAAGAAATATGAATGTTTTAGTTGGACAATTTTTTTCGCTTTGTGGTAGATGGCGCTGTAATAGTCACAGACGTATAAGTACGTGGTATCACTTAACATTCCGTCAGTGCGGACGGTATTTGCTTCGTGATACATTACCCGTGTTAAAATGGACCGTTACCAATTGCGGAAAAGGTCGATATCGTGTTGATGTATGGCTACTGTGATCAAAATACCGAACGGGAGTGTGCTATGTATGCTGCTCGGTATCCTGGACGACATCATCCAAGTGTCCGGACCGTTCGCCGGATAGTTACGTTATGTAAGGGAACAGGAAATGTTCAGCCACATGTGACACGTCAAACACGACCTGCAACAAATGATTATGCCGAAGTAGGTGTTTTAGCTGCTGTCGCGGCTAATCCGCACATCAGTAGCAGACAAATTGCTCGAGAATCGGGAATCTCAAAAACGTCGGTACTGAGAATGCTACATCAACATCGTTTGCACCTGTACCATATTTCTATGCACCAGGAATTGCATGGCGACGACTTTAAACGTCGTGTACAGTTCTGCCACAGAGCACAAGAGAAATTAAGGGACAATGACAGATTTTTTGCACGCGTGCTATTTAGCGACGAAGCATCATTCACCAACAGCGGTAACGTAAACCGGCATATGCGCTGTTGGGCAACGGGAGATCCACGATGGATGCAAGAAGTGGAACATCAGCGACCCTGGCGGGTTAATGTATGGTGCGGCATTATGAGAGGAAGGATAATTGGCCCCCATTTTATCGATGGCAATCTAAATGGTGCAATGTATGCTGATTTCCTACGTAATGTTCTACCGATGTTACTACATGATGTTTCACTGCATGACAGAATGGCAACGTCCTTCCAACATGATGGATGTCCGGCACATAGCTCGCGTGCGGTTGAAGCGGTATTGAATAGCATATTTCGTGACAGGTGGATTGGTGGTCGAAGCACCATACCGTGGCCCGCACGTTCACTGGATCTGACGTCCCCGGATTTCTTTCTGTGGGGAAAGTTGAAGGGTATTTGCTATTGTGATCCGCCGACAACGCCTGACAACATGCGTCAGCGCATTGTCAATGTATGTGCGAACATTAAGGAAGGCGAACTACCCGGTGTTGAGAGGAATGTCGTTACACGTATTGCCAAATGCATTGAGGTCTGACGGACATCATTTTGAGCATTTATTGCATTAATGTGGTATTTACAGGTAATCACGCTGTAACAGCATGCGTTCCCAGAAATGACGAATTCACTAAGGTACATGTATCACATTGGAGCAACTGAAATGAAATGTTGAAACGTACCTACGTTCTGTATTTTAATTTAAAAAACCTACATGTTACCAATTACTCGTCTAAAGTTGCGAGCTATATGTTGGTGACTATTACAGCGCGATATATCACAAAGCGAAAAAAGTGGTCCAACTGAAACATTCATGTTTCTTTATGTACTACACGAATATTTAATAAAAAATGGAGGTTCCTATTAAAAAAAACGGAGTTAGTATCCATTTGACCTATGGCAGCGCCATCTAGCGGGCCAACAATAGCGCCACCTGGTTTCCCACTTCAAGCTAGACGAGTTTCGTTCTCTGTAGTTTTTTCGTTTGACTCTTATTTCGTGATATATTTGGCCCGGTCACGATCAATGGACCACCATATAATTATGTGTGTGTGTGTGTGTGTGTGTGTGTGTGTGTGTGTGTGTGTGTGCGCAAATGTTCAATTTTAATTGTGTGCCCAGAGAAATTAACATGAATGTAAATTTAGAGGAACTACGAGATGCAGACAGTTGAAGCACAGTAGGTGTGTGGAGGGACGTTGTAGCGTTACGAGGTTCCTAGTGGTACTCATTACCTGTAACCAACGGTCCGGTGTGCGTACGAGGACGGTTTAATATGACGTATGATGTGTTACAGTTGGTGTTTATTGTTTTACTACACAATGTTTATTGTTTCCCTGTGTAGTTGACGGGTAACAGAGGAGATTGTGTTACGAGTTTGTAGACGCGCCGAAGGCCTTCAGTCATTAAAGGTATCTTGACGCATTGACCCAGTTTGCTCCACGTAAATTATTCGTTGAAATTTGGATCTAAATAGTAGTAACGACGTATAGACTCTATTCTGGTATTCTGGAGATGCGATAATATATGCATTAGATTTAATTTTGTCTAAATGATATTTCCACCATTTGACTGTACAAACTTCTTGATTTTATATTATTATCATGATTTTGGCCTTAAGCCATTATCAAGTACAAAAATTTTAAATTTAATTAGCCTCTAAGAGAAGTCACTGTCGAGATCTATTGGACAGCGTGTCCCTGCGTGTACATAAACACAAAAATCAGAGAACTGTGTGGCAGACAAGTAGTAAACATCTTTTGAGGCGTTAAAACAACTCAGTCACATGATGGACATCAATACAGTAGTTGCATGTGCACTGAACATGGTCTGAAAATATGCTATGGAAGTTACTGGTTGACTGGCGGTCACAGACGAATAGCGTAGGTTGTAGCTCTATGTTGCATAATGTATTACTCAATCATTAACTTCCATA
Source organism: Schistocerca gregaria (assembly GCF_023897955.1). Lineage (NCBI taxonomy): Eukaryota > Metazoa > Arthropoda > Insecta > Orthoptera > Acrididae > Schistocerca > Schistocerca gregaria. The sequence goes on from NC_064922.1 coordinate 937,281,987, forward strand.
GTATATTTTCAGACCGTCTAACAACTTTCGCTGGAGAGTGTGTCGCGATTGTGTGTGTTAGACTGTGGTCGTATTTTAACACAATAGTCTTAGGTATCATCATTCTGCGGAATAAAAATTACATGCAACAATTCGGAATGTGGTTAATAAACGAATCCCTGGTACCATACTTCAATTTAAACGTTACAACACAGTTTTAGCTTATCGAATTAAATCACACCAGTATTACGCAAAGCGGCTGTGGACAACCGTTTCCACTTCGGAAACTGCTACTTCATTTGAAGAAAGTACGTGATTATCTAATACTTTTCCTGTGGACTACAGGCCTATATTTAAGTGAATGTTCCCTCGTTCACTGCACAACTTTAACAGATATTAGTCACATTAAGTCTCAATTACACTCCTGGAAATGGAAAAAAGAACACATTGACACCGGTGTGTCAGACCCACCATACTTGCTCAGGTCACTGCGAGAGGGCTGTACAAGCAATGATCACACGCACGGCACAGCGGACACACCAGGAACCGCGGTGTTGGCCGTCGAATGGCGCTAGCTGCGCAGCATTTGTGCACCGCCGCCGTCAGTGTCAGCCAGTTTGCCGTGGCATACGGAGCTCCATCGCAGTCTTTAACACTGGTAGCATGCCGCGACGGCGTGGACGTGAACCGTATGTGCAGTTGACGGACTTTGAGCGAGGGCGTATAGTGGGCATGCGGGAGGCCGGGTGGACGTACCGCCGAATTGCTCAACACGTGGGGCGTGAGGTCTCCACAGTACATCGATGTTGTCGCCAGTGGTCGGCGGAAGGTGCACGTGCCCGTCGACCTGGGACCGGACCGCAGCGACGCACGGATGCACGCCAAGACCGTAGGATCCTACGCAGTGCCGTAGGGGACCGCACCGCCACTTCCCATCAAATTAGGGACACTGTTGCTCCTGGGGTATCGGCGAGGACCATTCGCAACCGTCTCCATGAAGCTGGGCTACGGTCCCGCACACCGTTAGGCCGTCTTCCGCTCACGCCCCAACATCGTGCAGCCCGCCTCCAGTGGTGTCGCGACAGGCGTGAATGGAGGGACGAATGGAGACGTGTCGTCTTCAGCGATGAGAGTCGCTTCTGCCTTGGTGCCAATGATGGTCGTATGCGTGTTTGGCGCCGTGCAGGTGAGCGCCACAATCAGGACTACATACGACCGAGGCACACAGGGCCAACACCAGGCATCATGGTGTGGGGAGCGATCTCCTACACTGGCCGTACACCTCTGGTGATCGTCGAGGGGACACTGAATAGTGCACGGTACATCCAAACCGTCATCGAACCCATCGTTCTACCATTCCTAGACCGGCAAGGGAACTTGCTGTTCCAACAGGACAATGCACGTCCGCATGTATCCCGTGCCACCCAACGTGCTCTAGAAGGTGTAAGTCAACTACCCTGGCCAGCAAGATCTCCGGATGTGTCCCCCATTGAGCATGTTTGGGACTGGATGAACCGTCGTCTCACGCGGTCTGCACGTCCAGCACGAACGCTGGTCGAAATGAGGCGCCAGGTGGAAATGGCATGGCAAGCCGTTCCACAGGACTACATCCAGCATCTCTACGATCGTCTCCATGGGAGAATAGCAGCCTGCATTGCTGCGAAAGGTGGCTATACACTGTACTAGTGCCGACATTGTGCATGCTCTGTTGCCTGTGTCTATGTGCCTGTGGTTCTGTCAGTGTGATCATGTGATGTATCTGACCCCAGGAATGTGTCAATAAAGTTTCCCCTTACTGGGACAATGAATTCACGGTGTTCTTATTTCAATTTCCAGGAGTGTATATCTATTATATTAAATTCAGGCCGATGCGATGAATTAATTAGAATAATGGTGCAGCTATGTTAGCCATATTGCTACGCTAGCCCAGTGGTTAGCGGATCTCCGTAGTATCGAATATTTTGAATGTTCTTGTACTGCCATTATGTTTATACTTCGAAGTATCCTTCATTGAATTACTGAAGTTGAAAAACGCTGTCACGGGTAGCAGTCTCTGAAAAACGTTTTTGTAGTTTAGAGAAATTGTGACTACCAGAGGTAGCACTCCGTGGACTAATTTTCGCATCCTGTATACCGCCAAATTTGCTTCTAATTTAAGCATGTGGTGTTCTCACGATGCTGTTAGGTCCACAACTTTGCTTCGCCTGTTTTGCGGTAGATGCCAGCTGGGGCAAGGTGGTGGTGCAGGTCGTAAAAGTTTAGGCATTTGCAAACATAACGCAATCAAAATATTAATCGATTTTAGATTGTATCATAAAGTCATTCTCGATTGAATATGTCAGGTTAAGAGCCCAGTACTACTCATTTGCGGGAAGCTTAATTTTTCTGCTTCAAAATTAAGAAATCAGCAGCTGAGACTCATGAAATACTGGGAAAGACCTATTATGAGGCATCTATTAGCGAAAGAACTGAGGCGTAGAACTTCGTATCGCGCCTGCGTTACGTAAGAGGCGGTAGCAGGTAGCCAGTTTCAGACAATGAGGCACTGTTATCGCATGACAGGTGCGCTCTGAGCCAGTAGCTAGCTGCGAGTAGTTACAGCTCTTACCGAAAGATGTCCGTTTCTTACGGGCTACGAAGTTATGAAGTAGTTCGCAAATAAAACTGTAGTTACGGTGAAAATTACGACTATTATTTATTGCAGCTTTGTTTATTAATGTGAATAATAGTGTAAGTGGGGAGTAAGACATTAAATCAATGTTGGCACGTCTATTAACTGAGTACATGTTAGCGTGAGAAGTGTGATTGCACAGAGGAAGTAAATTTTACTCTCAGAGGAATTTTGTAATGTACAACTAGCCAATTTATGGGACTGGGAAAACAAACATTTTACAATGATGCCATTATTAAAAGAGGGAGTTATTTTGATATTTGCGGAGTTTCTAAATCTGTTCATTTTGTTAGTTGTTCATAAATGCTATCAATTTGCGATTGGTCAAATGTAAAAGACGCGAGATTGCGCGGTTTAATACTAATATCGGATTGGTTATTATGTGTGTCGGCCAATCAGAGGACAGTATGTTCGTAAGTGTTTTGCGAGCTACTTAATTCCTTTGTGAAGTCTGAGGTTCAGTTCGGTGCTCACGCATAATCATGTTCCGATACGGATATAAGGAGCTCTGAATAGACGTAATATTTTGCATAATTAGGACTAAAAGCTGGATCGTGGAGTGCAGCGAAGAGGATGCGGACGAGTGAGAAAAAAGAACATGTGACATCCGATTTTAATATTTAAATTGTCACTCTTCAATAACCAAAATCCGCGTGGTATCTTATACAGGCCATGACCAGACACTGAACATTCATAGTGGTCAAATCGAGTAACATTTGAGCGAACATTGTGTCACATATAATCCGTTTGGTAATACTTCTGGGAACGGGTTCGGTTAGTTGTCACAAGCTTGTTGTTACTAGTGGACTGGGACTGCGTGTGAGAGTTTCAACTACAACATAAGGTTAGCGAGGGCTGGGCAGTGTTTTCTTCTGGCAAACTAGAGCCAATACATCGAAGTTTTCACTCACGAACTACCTTTCAATTAAACGGTCAGTTAAGCTGATACTGGAAAACATTTATTACACCCGTTGGATTCGTATTATGCTTCTGATTCTGCTATAGCTCTTTCAGTGAACATTATTCGTCTTTAACAGGTGACGCAGTGGTTACCACTCTGAACTCGCATTTGGTCGAACGACTGTTACACCGCGGGTAAAAAAATAATAATAAAAATAAAAAAAATAGAACCCTCCATCTTCAGGCCACTAGTCGCCCATCGGAACCATCCGACCGCCGTGTCATCCTCTGTGGAGGATGCGGATAGGAGGGGCGTGGGGTCAGCACACCGCTCTCCCGGTCGTTAAAATGGTATTCTTGACTGAAGCCGTTACTATTCGGTCGACTGGCGCCTCAATCGGCATCACGAGGCTCAGTGCACCCCGAAAAATGGTTACAACCAAAGGCGGCTGGATGGTCACCCATCCAAATGCCGGCCACGCCCAACAGCGCTGAACTTCGGTGATCTCACGGGAACCGGTGTATCCACTGCGGCAAGGCCGTTGCCGATCCCGGGTCCAGCCATCCTGATTTAGTTTTGCGTGATTTCCCTAAATCGCAGAAGACAAATGCCGGGATGGTTCCTTTGAAAGGGCACGGCCAACCTCCTTCCCATCAATCCCTATTCCGACGGAACCGATGACCTTGCTGTTAGGTCCCCTCCCGAAATCAACCAATCGCTTTTCATAGAGAAGGAGCGTGGACACGGCTGCCGAAGAAGGAATCACCGCAAGGTGAGTGAACATTATTTCTGTAGGAGGAGCGCAAAGTAACCGCGACTTCACAGAACCTGCAGAGGACGGTTTCAACGCTTCAAGACTGATGATGTTGACGTCGAAGACCGGCCTGGCGGTGGAAGAGAGAGAAGGTTTCAGAAGCTATTGAAACGTACGGAAATAATCACTGAAGGTTGTTATCGAAGTCAGTTGATGCGTTTTAGCCGAGCACTGAAATAAAAACGACCACAATAGAACGACAGGCAAGAAAATGTGATTTTGAAGTATGGCAGTGCTCGATCGTCTGTCGGAAAACCCAGTCAAAACATACTTGGAACCGTTGAAATGAGAAGTCCTACTCCACCCGCCGTATTCTCCAGACATAACTCCATCTATATCACCTGACTAACCATCTGAGCAAGTAACAGCTGAGCAAGTACAAAAATGGATCGATCCATATAAGTCCTCAAAAGATATCCAGTTCTTCCGCCGCGGGATTCGTATGATGACCGAAAGATGGGAGCAAATAGTGGCCAGCGATGGCCAATAACTTGAGTCGTAAATGTTTTGTAAGATTTCATAATAAAGCCTCGAACTTCGCCGAAAAAGAACGGCGAAAGAAACGTCGTAGACCTAACATATTGGCAAAATTTGTTATTGTCTATCATTTCTAGTGTTGTAAATGTAATGAACGGCAGTATACATTGAAATGAAACCACTTGGCTACCACCTCGGTGGTCGAGATCGCTAACCAAACGTTTGGGCGGTGGCGCTTGACCTGGGGATAAGCCGGTTCGAATCCTGGTGGTGGTAAAGATTTTCACGGTCAGAATTTGGACGGAAAGGGCAGAAGAGGCGGTAGCGTGAGCTTCTTGATCAGACTTTACGTCAACGTCTTGGTTCAAGTACCTAACGTCTCCGCAGTGTCTCATCAAATGTGGGACTTTCGAAAGGCGTTCGACTCAGTTCCGCACTGTCGCTTGCTACAGAAAGTGCGCGCTTACGGTCTATCCAATAGGATATGCGGTTGGATAGAAAGTTGTCTAACAGACAGGGAGCAGTATGTCGTACTGAACGGGGTAACTTCAACAGAAACAAGAACAAGAACAACTTCAGGTGTGCCCCAGGGCAGCGTAATAGGTCCTCTGCTTTTTAAGATTTACATAAACGATCTGGTTGATGGTATTGACAGCGGCCTTAGACTGTTTGCTGATGATGCTGTAGTCTACAGGAAAATAGTATCACTCGAAAGTTGTGAACAAATCGATCAGGATTTGCAGAAAATAAATGCGTGGTGTAATGACTGGCAGTTATCTCTCAATATTAGTAAGTGTAACCTACTGTGTATAACATGGCTGAAATCCCCATTAATGTACGAGTACAAAATAAATGACCAGTCTCTGGAAGCGGTTACATCCGTCAAGTATCTGGGCGTGACTATTCGAAATGATCTCAAATGGAATAATCAGAGTACAAAGTAACGGGTAAGGCGAACTCTAGATTGCGGTTTATTCGTAGAACCCTGAAGCGATGCAGTCCTTCAACAAAGTTAATACCTTACAATATGTTAGTTCGTCCAGTCTTTGAGTATTGTTCGTCCGTATGGGACCCTTACGAGTTGGGTCTGATTGAAGAGATTGAGAAGGTCTAAAGAAGAGCGGTAAGATTCGTGACTGGTATATTTAGCCATCGCGAGAGAGTTACAAATCTCATAGAAAGTTAGAAGTGGGACACACTTTCAGATAGACGGAAGCGGAAGGGACTGCTCTCTAAATTCCGAAATCCGCTCTTCGCCGAGGATCTTTCGAGAACATACCTTTATAAGTTATCAGGCAAATCCAACACCTTCCATGAAAACCCTGACATGATAAGCAAATCCAGTAGTATGTCACATAGTTCCGAATACATCGTGACATTAAATTAACCAAAGTAATACGAGTAACGAGTGAGCAAATGGAATACCACAGACTAACACAAGAATGCCTAAATGCATGTCGTACCTTCCCACTGTCAGACCGACGCATTTCCGAGGGGAGAAACGAGGACAGAAGCCGAGAGCAGAACCATGTTAAGCTAGAAGGCCCTACGATAAGGGACAGACTGGACACCCACGTCGCCAGCCTACCGCTAAGACTACGACCTGCACGTTTCAGCGTGAGACTTTTTCGCGTCTCTGTTAACGTCAAGGACCACCCCCCCCCCCCCCCAGCCCATGTTAAAAGCTACAGCCCTCCAGAAAAACAGTATAGATCTTATGATAACGCTAAAAGGACCACACCAGCTGCAAGTTTTAGCGGGAGACTTTTTCACGACTCTGTTACGTTGCAAACTTTAAAAACATTGCCACACCACGAAAAATATAACGTTTCTTATTGGATGGACAAAATTTTTGTAGGCGGAGCTTAAGGTTAACATTGAGACCCTGATTGGACAGATGAAAACACAGCCAGATAGTTTTTTTAAACCCATATCTGTAAATTGTAGTAAGGAGAAGTTAGGAGAGAGTTGTAACTTCCTGGCAGATTAAAACTGTGTGCCCGACCGAGACTCGAACTCGGGACCTTTGCCTTTCGCGGGCAAGTGCTCTACCACTTGCCCGCGAAAGGCAAAGGTCCCGAGTTCGAGTCTCGGTCGGGCACACAGTTTTAATCTGCCAGGAAGTTTCATATCAGCGCACACTCCGCTGCAGAGTGAAAATCTCATTCTTAGGAGAGAGTTGCTTGCGAGACGGCGAGGGGAGCGGAGCTGCGCCGCCCGCCGCCCCCTGACGAACACCGACAAGGTAATGAACGCACGCGATGCCGCATAACAGCGCTTAAAGCTTCATTCAGAACTGCAGAAGTCTCATTTGTTACACCCCCTTTTTGCGTAATACTAGTGTCGATCGTAAATTAAAGCTCATGGTATTCACATTTGCTACGTAAGTTAAAATCTGAAATGCGAAGATTTTTCTGTTATATAATTATTGAGAAGTCACATCAGCCACTGTAATTTACGACAAGTTAGATAAGTAATTAAAGATAATTGAGGGTCACTGTAGACCATTTTGATAGTTTTCTCTTTTATGAAATTTAATTTAAACCTAGATTATTGATGTGATATGGCATAGGTCATCCTTTGATCCATTATAGAACTTGGAAACCCATTCAGGGAATATTCGTTCACATTTTTGTTGAAAGCAGTTGGTTTTTTATCATCCTTTGTTAAAACATTTCCTTTTATCAAGAGTGCAATTTATAAACAATGTTTTGTGAGTAGAATAAAAATACCAGTGGTAAACTTAACTGCTTTTTCGACGTTATTTTACCAGCTAACTAAAAATAGGAAAGCCTTGAACCCCTTCCACTAAATTTAGTTAGTATTAAGATTCCTTTACAGGGAGTGCAGTGGAGATGACGTTGAAATCATTAAGTATTTGATTATATAATCGCTTGTATCACAGAACTCTACATGACATGTGTGGTCTGGCGTCTCCTTACCAGCAACAGGTCCCAGGTTCAAACTAGTCAATTCCCTAAAAAACACGCTCAGAGCGTCGTTGCACAAAAGTGGTAGGGAGACACGATATAGAACAATCAGACACCACCATGAATGTTTAGACCTTCACCGAAGAGTCAAGCAGTATATTGCTCCCTCCTACGTATATCTCGCGAAGAGACCATGAGGATAAAATCAGAGAGATTAGAGCCCACACAGAAGCATACCGACAATCCTTCTTTCCACAAACAATACGAGACTGGAATAGAAGGGAGAACCGATAGAGGTACTCAGGGTACCCTCCGCCACACACCGTCAGGTGGCTTGCGGATTATGGATGTAGATGTAGAGCATATATTATTACCACAAACTTTCAAATCGCACAATGACCATCATTCAAAGATAAGGGAAATTAGAGCTCGTACTGAGGCGTTCAGACAGTCGTTTTTCCCTCGCGCGACCTGCGAGTGGAATAGAGGGGGATGGGGGCGGGGGAGATATGACTTTGCCGCGAACTGTGGCCTGCGCCACACACCGCTTGGTGGCTAGCGGGGTGTACCGCGTGATCAAAAAGTCAGTATAAATTTGAAAACTTAATAAACCATGGAATAATGTAGATAGAGAGGTAAAAACTGACACACGTACTTCGAATTACATGGGGTTTTCTTGGAACAGTCACCACTTTCGTCATGCTTGGCCTCCCGGGTCCCCAGACCTCCGTCCGTGCAATTATTGGCTTTGGGGTTACCTGAAATTGCAGGTGTATCGTGATCGACCGATATCTCTAGGGATGCTGAAAGACAACATCCGCCGCCAATGCCTCACCGTAACTCCGGACATGCTTTACAGCGCTGTTCACAACATTATTCCTCGACTGAAGCTATTGTTGAGGAAAGATGGTGGACATATTGAGCATTTCCTGTAAAGAACATCCTTTTTGCTTTGTCTTATTTTGTTATGCTAATTATTGCTATTCTGATCAGATGATGCGCCATCTGTCGGACATTTTTTGAACGTTTGTATTTTTTTGGTTCTAATAAAACCCCATGTCATCCTAAGCATGTGTGTCAATTTGTACCTCTCTGTCTACATTATTCCGTGAGTTATTCAGTTTTCAAATTTATGCCGACTTTATGATCACCTGCTATATGTAGATGTAGAATGTGCCACTGTTGACGGCGATACATCCGTCGGACGAGGACGTAAAGCTTGGTGGCCGCCTTGTAGCTATTCGCGAGGAGCAGGCTTGTGTGCCGGCACCACGTTCCACCCTCTCCTTCCCTCTCATCATCATCAACACATATATTTCAAAAATTCCAAGTATGTAGAGATACAAATAGTGTGTAATGGAGCATGTTGTAAATGTTGTTGTTGTTGTTGTCTTCAGTCCTGAGACTGGTTTGATGCAGCTCTCCATGCTACTCTATCCTGTGCAAGCTGCTTCATCTCCCAGTACCTACTGCAACCTACATCCTTCTGAATCTGCTTAGTGTACTCATCTCTCGGTCTCCCTCTACGATTTTTACCCTCCACGCTGCCCTCCAATGCTAAATTTGTGATCCCTTGATGCCTCAAAACATGTCCTACCAACCGATCCCTTCTTCTAGTCAAGTTGTGCCACAAACTTCTCTTCTCCCCAATCCTATTCAATACCTCCTCATTAGTTACGTGATCTATCCACCTTATCTTCAGTATTCTTCTGTAGCACCACATTTCGAAAGCTTCTATTCTCTTCTTGTCCAAACTAGTTATCGTCCATGTTTCACTTCCATACATGGCTACACTCCAAACAAATACTTTCAGAAACTACTTCCTGATACATAAATCTATATTCGATGTTAACAAATTTCTCTTCTTCAGAAACGCTTTCCTTGCCATTGCCAGTCTACATTTTATATCCTCTCTACTTCGACCATCAGCAGTTATTTTACTTCCTAAATAGCAAAACTCCTTTACTACTTTAAGTGTCTCATTTCCTAATCTAATTCCCTCAGCATCACCCGATTTAATTTGACTACATTCCATTATCCTCGTTTTGCTTTTGTTAATGTTCATCTTATATCCTTCTTTCAAGACACTGTCCATTCCGTTCAACTGCTCTTCCAAGTCCTTTGCCGTCTCTGACAGAATTACAATGTCATCGGCGAACCTCAAAGTTTTTACTTCGTCTCCATGAATTTTAATACCTACTCCAAATTTTTCTTTGGTTTCCTTTACTGCTTGCTCAATATACAGATTGAATAACATCGGGGAGAGGCTACAACCCTGTCTCACTCCTTTCCCAACCACTGCTTCCCTTTCATGCCCCTCGACTCTTATTACTGCCATCTGGTTTCTGTACAAATTATAAATAGCCTTTCGCTCCCTGTATTTTACCCCTGCCACCTTTAGAATTTGAAAAAGAGTATTCCAGTCAACATTGTCAAAAGCTTTCTCTAAGTCTACAAATGCTAGAAACGTAGGTTTGCCTTTTCTTAATCTTTCTTCTAAGATAAGTCGTAAGGTCAGTATTGCCTCACGTGTTCCAACATTTCGACGGAATCCAAACTGATCCTCCCCGAGGTCTGCATCTACCAGTTTTTCCATTCGTCTGTAAAGAATTCGCGTTAGTATTTTGCAGCCGTGGCTTATTAAACTGATAGTTCGGTAATTTTCACATCTGTCAGCACCTGCTTTCTTTGGGATTGGAATTATTACATTCTTCTTGAAGTCTGAGGGCATTTCGCCTGTCTCATACATCTTGCTCACCAGCTGGTAGAGTTTTGTCATGACTGGCTCTCCCAAGGCCGTCAGTAGTTCTAATGGAATGTTGTCTACTCCGGGGGCCTTGTTTCGACTCAGGTCTTTCAGTGCTCCGTCAAACTCTTCACGCAGTATCGTATCTCCCATTTCGTCTTCATCTACATCCTCTTCTATTTCCATAATATTGTCCTCAAGTACATCGCCCTTGTATAAACCTTCTATATACTCCTTCCACCTTTCTGCCTTCCCTTCTTTGCTTAGAACTGGGCTGCCATCTGAGCTCTTGATATTCGTACACGTGGTTCTCTTCTCTCCAAAGGTCTCTTTAATTTTCCTGTAGGCAGTATCTATCTTTCCCCTAGTGAGATAAGCTTCTACATCCTTACATTTGTCCTCTAGCCATCCCTGTTTAGCCATTTTGCACTTCCTGTCGATCTCATTTTTGAGACGTTTGTATTCCTTTTTGCCTGCTTCATTTACTGCATTTTTATATTTTCTCCTTTCATCAATTAAATTCAATATTTCTTCTGTTACCCAAGGATTTCTAGCAGCCCTCGTCTTTGTACCTACTTTATCCTCTGCTGCCTTCACTACTACATCCCTCAGAGCTACCCATTCTTCTTCTACTGTATTTCTTTCCCCTATTCCTGTCAATTGTTCCCTTATGCTCTCTCTGAAACTCTGTACAACCTCTGGTTCTTTCAGTTTATCCAGATCCCATCTCCTTAATTTCCCACATTTTTGCAGTTTCTTCAGTTTTAATCTACAGGTCATAACCAATAGGTTGTGGTCAGAGTCCACATCTGCCCCTGGAAATGTCTTACAACTTAAAACCTGGTTCCTAAATCTCTGTCTTACCATTATATAATCTATCTGATACCTTTTAGTATGTCCAGGGTTCTTCCACGTATACAACCTTCTTTTATGATTCTTAAACCAAGTGTTAGCTATGATTAAGTTGTGCTCTGTGCAAAATTCTACTAGGCGGCTTCCTCTTTCATTTCTTAGCCCCAATCCATATTCACCTACTATGTTTCCTTCTCTCCCTTTTCCTACACTCGAATTCCAGTCACCCATTACTATTAAATTTTCGTCTCCCATCACTATCTGAATAATTTCTTTTATTTCATCGTACATTTCTTCAATTTCTTTATCATCTGCAGAGCTAGTTGGCATATAAACTTGTACTACTGTAGTAGGTGTGGGCTTCGTATCTATCTTGGCCACAATAATGCGTTCACTATGCTGTTTGTAGTAGCTTACCCGCATTCCTATTTTCCTATTCATTATTAAACCTACTCCTGCGTTACCCCTATTTGATTTTGTGTTTATAACCCTGTAGTCACCTGACCAGAAGTCTTGTTCCTCCTGCCACCGAACTTCACTAATTCCCACTATATCTAACTTTAACCTATCCATTTCCCTTTTTAAATTTTCTAACCTACCTGCCCGATTAAGGGATCTGACATTCCACGCTCCGATCCGTAGAACGCCAGTTTTCTTTCTCCTGATAACAACATCCTCCTGAGTAGTCCCCGCCCGGAGATCCGAATGGGGGACTATTTTACCTCCGGAATATTTTACCCAAGAGGATGCCATCATCATTTAATCATACAGTAAAGCTGCATGTCCTCGGGAAAAATTACGGCTGTAGTTTCCCCTTGCTTTCAGCCGTTCGCAGTACCAGCACAGCAAGGCCGTTTTGGTTAATATTGCAAGGCCAGATCAGTCAATCATCCAGACTGTTGCCCCTGCAACTACTGAAAAGGCTGCTGCCCCTCTTCAGGAACCACACGTTTGTCTGGCCTCTCAACAGATACCCCTCCGTTGTGGTTGCACCTACGGTACGGCCATCTGTATCGCTGAGGCACGCAAGCCTCCCCACCAACGGCAAGGTCCATGGTTCATGGGGGGATGTTGTAAATAAACAAACAAAACAACCACGCTACTGTGGGGTCTGGAATGATACGTTGCGCAGCTCCCGGCTAACATCGTACGCCAGGAACAAGCCCGAATATTCTGTGGCCGCTGCATTTCGCGGTATTTTGCTGCCGTGTTTTCAGAGCCAGACAGCAGCGTAATAAGAGAACTATCCGGCCTCTGGCGCAGTGGAAATAACAGAATGGGAAGAACGAGTGGTGTTTGTGGCGGCGGCGGCGGTGGAGCGTCTGCGAGGATATCGTAAACAGGCGGGTGGATGACCGCCAGCTGCGGCCACAGAGAGAACGCCGCGCGAAATGCGCGCGGATCGCGGGCCGCGATGGCGGATATTTCTGGCGCCGAGGGCATCGGCAGCGCCACGCTGGCTGTGTGGTGGCGGTGGCGGTGGCGCCAGCTGCGATCGATACGCGTGTCGACCGGGACACGCTGGCTGGGCAGGCGCTGCTCCGGGTAGGAGGGGCGGTGGCAAGGCGACGGAGGGGGGGGGGGGGGTGCAAGAGCTGGGGGAGTGAGGCGGCCGTGATGCTCCAGCCGGAGGAACAGATGCCGGAGGGTGGGGAAAGTGGTGGGGAGGGGAGGGGAGGGGAGGGAAGGGGGAGGCATCTTGGCTGCCGTAGTTGCCCTTGAGGAAATCGATAGCACCTGCCTAAAAAAACAGAAGGTCTGCTACTTCAATGTAATGTAGTGGTGTAGAGAAGGTTAGCGCGGGGCTAATAGGAAGCTGCTGTTGTTGTTGTGGTCTTCAGTCCTGAGACAGCTCTCCGCGCTACTCTATCCTGTGTTAGCTTCTTCATCTCCCAGTACCTACTGCAACCTACATCCTTCTGAATGTGTTTAGTGTAGTCATCTTTTGGTATCCCTCTACGATTTTTACCCTCCACGCTGCCCTCCAATACTAAATTGGTGATCCCTCGATGCCTCAGAACATGTCCTACCAATCGATCCCTTCTTCTGGTCAAGTTGTGCCACAAACTTCTCTTTTCCCCAATCTTATTCAATACTTCCTCATTACTTATGTGATCTACCCATCTAATCTTCAGCATTCTTCTGTAGCACCACATTTCGAAAGCTTCTATTCTCTTCCTGTCCAAGCTATTTATCGCCCATGTTTCACTTCCATACATGGCCACACTCCATACAGATACTTTCAGAAACGACTTCCTGACACTTGAATCTATACTCGATGTTAACAAATTTCTCTTCTTCAGAAACTCTTTCCTTGCCATTGCCAGTCTACATTTTATATGCTCTCTACTCCAACGATCATCAGTTATTTTGCTCCTCAAATAGCAAAACTCATCTGCTACATTTAGTGTCTCATTTCCTAATCTAATTCCCTCAGCATCACCCGATTTAATTATCCTCGTTTTCCTTTTGTTCATTTTCATCTTATATCCTCCTTTCAAGACACTGTCCATTCCATTCAACTGCAATTCCAGTTCCTTTGCTTTCTCTGACAGAATTACAATGTCATCGGCGAAACTCAAAGTTTTTGTTTCTTCTCCATTAATTTTAATACCTACTCCGAATTTTTCTTTTGTTTCCTTCATTGATTGCTCAATATACAGATTAAATAACATCAGGGAGAGGCTACAACTCTGTCTCACTCCCTTCACAACCACTGCTTCCCTTTCATGTCCCTCGACTCTTATAACTGCCATCTGGTTTCTGTACAAATTGTAAATAGCCTTTCGCTCCCTGTATTTTACTCCTGCCACCTTCAGAATTTGAAAGAGAGTATTCCAGTCAACATTGTCAAAAGCTTTCTCTAAGTCTACAAATGCTATAAACTTAGGTTTGCCTTTCCTTAATCTTCCTTCTAAGATAAGTTGTAGGGTCAGTATTGCCTCACGTGTACCAGTATTTCTACGGAATCCAAACTGATCTTCCCCGAGGTCGGCTTCTACTAGTTTTTCCATTCGTCTGTAAAGAATTCGTGTTAGTATTTTGCAGCTATGGCATATTAAACTGATTGCTCGGTAATTTTCACATCTGTCAACACCTGCTTTCTTTGGGATTGGAATTATTATACTGTTCTTGAAGTCTGAGGGTATTTGGCCTGTCTCACATCTTGCTCACCAGATGGTAGAGTTTTGTCAGCACTGTCTCTCCCAAGGCTGTCAGTATTCCAATGGAATCTTGTCTACTATTGGGGCCTTGTTTCGACTCATGATGCTGCATGAAGAGTTTGACAGAGCAATGAAAGACCTATCTCCCATTTCATCTTCATCTACATCCTCTTCCATTTCCATAATAATAGGAAACTATGACTCGTTTATGAGGAAGCTCTCAATACAATGAAGCACAACCACGCAATAAAATGTATCAGGGTACTGCTTAGTCCGCCTCCTTAGCTGAGCAGTCAGCTCGGCTGACTACTATTCAAAGCACCCTGGTTCGATTCGCGGTACTGTCAGAATATTTTCCTTCTTTGGAGCACTAGTACGGGGTGCAGTCAGTCTCACAGTGTCACGTGATCAACTATGGAGCTCCTAGACGGATCAGTAGCGGTTCTGAAGTCGAGAAACCCGACAACGACTGAGAAAGCGGTGTGCTGACCACATGCCCATCCATACCGCATCCGACGATGCCATTGCCAGAGGATGACACGGCGGTGGGTCGTGTCTGAGTGGCTCGCCTAATGCCAGAATGGAGAACTTCGCTATTTACTTATCATGATTCCCGAAGAAGGTTGGAATATTACTGATACGAATATGTGTCGATACTTTTGTTTCGATAGCAATTATATCGGTACCAATAACAAGTAATAGACAGTTTCATAATATCATACGAAGTATTAGAGTATCTGTATCGAAAAACTCGAAATTTTAGGTTGAATAAAATCCTCATCCTTCTCATGACAACTGAATTGTTTCAAAAGTCGATGCAGTGTACACGGAAATGCGTACTACATTGATACGTAATACGTTGTAATTCCTATAAAACTAATTGGAAAGGACTAAAATTAAAACAGAGCTACGTCGATGATACTGTAATTCTGCCGAAGTACTCAAATGGCTTGAAAGATCAGCTGAAAGAACTGAATAGCGGCTTCAAAACATCTTGCCGAATGAATATAAACAGCAGTGAAACACGGGTAACAGCTTTGGTCGAATTAAATCAGGCAATGCTGAGGGAACTGAATAAGGCAATGAGACACTACTGCTACTACATATTACATTTGCTATTTGAGCAGTAAAATAACTGACGATAGTCAAAGTAGAAAAATATATAAAATGCTGTGAACTACAAGAAAAGCGTTTCTCTAAACGATAAATTTGTTATAATCGAATGTAAATATAAGTGTTAGGAAGCCTTTTTGGAGGTATTTACTTGGAGTTCGGTCTTGTAAAGAAGTGAAACATGGACGATATCCAGTACAGACATGAAGAGAAGACAAGCTTTCGAAATGTGGTTCTACAGATGAATGCTGAAGCTTAGTTGTGCAGATCGAATAACTAATGCGCTGATCAATTGTGTAGAAAAGAAAACAAATTTATGGGAAAACTTTATTAATAATGGGATGATGATAGGACATGCACTGAGCCATCAAGGATTAGCCAATTCGATTGTCAGGGAACTGTGTGGGTTAAAAACTGCACAGGAAGAACAAGAGGTGACTACATAACTAGTGCATGCATTTGAATCTTTTTACTGTAGAGACGAAGAGTCTTACACGGGACAGACTAGCCTGGAGGTCTGCATCAAACCAGTCTTCAGACTGAAGACCACCAGCCTATCACTCTAAAACCCGTAGTGTTTGTGACACACAGTGTGTGCATGGGTGTCTGCCTAATGTTGTTAGTGGCTGACTCCTCCCCTTTTCTCCTTGCGGTCAGCCAGCCACTTCCATCTGCTACATTGTTTTAGCTTCTTGTGTCATTTTCTTCCTGTGTTGTCCATGTTTTACTGCTGATCTCTGCTTCATCCCATGCTTTGGTGTGGGTGAGCACATGTTTTTCGACGATTATTACCCATGTTTTCTGTTCCGTTTTATATTCCTGTTCTGGGATTTTTCTTGACACCCGTCTCACTCAGTTACTGAACGTGCGCCCAAAACCCCTCTACCACCTCCCCCCCCTCCCTAATGTTGTCTCCACAACGGAATTCTCATGCCTACTAACGATTAAAACGATCCTGCTATTGACAACCTACACGATGAGAGTTCCATAAAATGAAATACTATGTTGTGGTTCTACTTCACTTCAGTTCAGTTCAGGACACCAAACCAATTATTCCTACCACGGTGCTACTAGGATCAACCAAAACTTTGATGCTGTAAATGATTTATTCTCAAAAAATGTAGAGTGCAAAAAATTGTATAAATTTTAAGTACACGCCAGATTTTACCACAGTTGTAGCTTACGGATTTCCAGAAGGCACGTTTGACTTTCTTTACACCATGCGCCTCCTTTTTTAGACGAGCACAAAGTTGGCTGGTACTGGTTAGCGATAAGAAACAGAAGACCTACACCCTGAATAGAACTTGTAAGTAGGCTGTTTACGTTTTCTTATTGGTAACGCCACATAGCGCTCTGTATGAAAAATCACTGGCTGTGCTGTGCGCAGTCTGTGGCTGGTTTGCATTGTTGTCTGCCATTGTAGTGTTGGGCAGCGGCAGCTGGATGCTAACAGCGCGTAGCGTTGCGCAGTTGGAGGTGAGCCGCCAGCAGTGGTGGACATGGGGAGAGAGATGGCGGAGTTTTGTAATTTGTAAGACTGGATGTCATGAACTACCATATATATTTTGACTATTAAGGTAAATACACTGTTTGTTCTCTATTAAAATCTTTCATTTGCTAACTATACCTATCAGTAGTTAGTGCCTTCCGTAGTTTGAATCTTTTATTTAGCTGGCAGTAGTGGCGCTCGCTGTGTTGCAGTAGTTCGAGTAACGAAGATTTTTGTGAGGTAAGTGATTTGTGAAAGGTATAGGTTAATGTTGGTCAGGGCCATTCTTTTGTAGGGATTTTTTAAAGTCAGATTGCGTTGCGCTAAAAAATATTGTGTGTCAGATTAAGCACAGTCGTGTATAAAATTTTTCAAAGGGGACGTTTCAAACTTTCGGGAAAAGCTCAATGGACAATAAATGGAACTAAAAACATTTGCTGTGAGTGTTTCCCAGTCTGCCAAACCGCAAAGCGCAAATCACCTTCTGAAGTACGGACAGATGTTATACTGCACCGGTGATCTACTCGTTGGGGCGTTGGCTGCTGCGCAAATAATTTATGTGGCGTACCTGTAATTTTCTGCCTATACGGTGGACGCAATATGCCGCCCGGAAACTCCTCGAGCACAACCTCATTACAAGACAGAACATAAGTCAAGATGTCTGTTTGCTCACTAGCCAGTATTCTTCCGTAAACAAGCTCTTCAGTGTGTGTGTGTGTGTGTGTGTGTGTGTGTGTGTGTGTCGGACTCCATGGTGAGGTAAAGGACCATCACACAAGTAAACAGAGTAACGACTCTGTGAACAGAGAAACGACGTCCCTGTGTTGCAAGCAACACTTCTCAAAATCTCTACGCCAGACTGTCCAATGTGGCTCTCGCCAGCGAAGACCCTACTTAGATTCCTGGAGGGAAGTGTCTTTGATTAAACCCTGCAGGGATGTGTCTCAGTGCCATATGCCAACTCCCACTTGGACACATGGAGTCTATGTTACTGCTCGGGCGACGAATCCCATCAGCCATTACAAAAACGTCACCTCCCACTTTATGGGTCGTGAGTCTGCCAGCTAAATGCCTGAAGCTCGTATTCCTTTCACAAGATTTTCTGGAAGTTTCCACCTCCCCTTCCAAATCCTTAGCACTCTGAAAATCAAATATGCGTTTCTGCTTTCGGTGGGAAGAATGCCTCAGCAGTGCTCATGAGAAGACACTGTGTTCAGCTTATGACCAGCATTTGGAACCCTACACAGTACTACACGCTACAAGGTCGTCTTTCCTCCTTGTTCTTCCCCCGACGCTCTTCCACCAGGTATGCTTTTCTGATTTTTTTTTTTCAGCCCACCAGAGTACAGCATATTAAATGTATGGGGATCAGATTTCAGCAACCTATACTAGTAATATTAAGTGCATCATGTGCTCACTACCTTGGATAAGAGGTTCAAGCATTCAGATGTATGTTAACTAAATATACTTAAAGGACTGGGGTAATAACCTCATAGAATAATATTTTTCAATAATTTTTTTCCTGCTCTGAGTTAGTGAATGAGTGGGAATCCTCTCTGTACGTAGAGCAGCTAAAGGGAGTCTTAGTACTGAGACAGTTATTGTAATCGTAATCACGTCTGAACGGACTGAGCACAAGTGAAATCCTTTTTGTTCCATGAGTTCCGATGAGTGGTTGTGTACGAGTATTCGCCACATTCCATTAGATATGTTCATCATATTGTTCAAGTCACGAGTACTAACAGATTTAGAAACTTCAAGATTAGACAATGTGTTCAGTTATAAGTTGCATCGGCATGAAATAATATAGTGAATGAACTTGACAAAATGTTTACTTGTACATTACTCACTATAATTTCCATATTTTACTCCACTCTGAGAAGTAGTCACGTTTTGACTTCACTGCATACCTTACTATTTCTAAGATAAGTGACCAAGAAATAATACTTTTACCACTGACTATGAACCTTTACCAATTTTGTGGCCAAAGTATTGTCGCCCAGGGGTACATTTTCATGAATTTGTGATTGTATTCAAAAAATTTTTAAAATGTGCTTCTCTTCAAGAAATTTCTGTGTAGCACAAAATTTGTTCAGGACTTTAAGTTTGTTTGTGGTTGAAATACCTGTATTTGAATTACAGGAATGCAGGTCCATCTATCACGCAAGCAACTGTTTCTATTGATGTCTAAACGTGTTGATCAGTGAGCAGTTTTATTCAGGTCTGTGAAACCCAAATGTGTTTTAAGGGACAATACCTGTAACAAAAATTAGATCTAAAACATAGGTATTACCGTGTAAATAATAATCATTCCTTTCATATGAGATTCCATTATCGTAATGTTAAGGCACCCGTCGCTATAGTATGAAATGCGACTACAGCGACTGAGCCACTTAAAAAGAAGAAAGCATGTTTTTTCACGATCTAATAATTCCGAATTTACTTTACATTCACACACAAACAGGACATTACCACACTACCAAAGCTAGCAAATCTCTATGTTCCACTACAAAGTGCACGGAGAACATTACATCCAGAAAGCATCGACCACTAGCACTTTCACAAACTGCAAAGGCGGCTGCGTGCCTTGAACATTTGCTTAAATATTAATACAAGTCGTGATATTATTATTTAGTTTACATTACTTCCCAGTGAGATCACCTGACACGGGAGAGGATGTTTCACACAGGCGTTAACTAGCAATGGTCGTGCGACAGCCACAATGATACACTGGACACAAATCTCCAAGTTCATACTAGTACCTGTCACGGCACCGTCAGAGACAAGTGACCATCTGTACTGGAGGGACGTATAGTTTTCAGGTTTTATAAAAATTCCTTCGGCTATACGGATTGGAATGTACGTCCAGCCCATTCTCATTCTATTGAATGGGAAAGGCAACATCTCAGCCGCCAGCTGACGGATCTGTCCTGGTAATGTAGATAGTAACCGACAGACGAACATAACATATTCTACTCACGGTACAAAAATTCACTGATGTGGATGGTAGAACTTGAAAATTTATTATTAATTGTTTGTCATTAGAGACGAAACTCAGCTCGATGGAATGGACCAGATCCTTTCCAGAGTGACCGTCGAGGTATCGCAAAAAGCGAGTCACAGAAACTACGGAAAACATAAATCTGCATGGTCGGAAGGAGATTCGAACCCTGCTCCTCCTGAATGCGAGTTCATTGTCTTAACCACTGTCCCACCTCGCTCGGTCTGGACAAGTAAAAGTGTGTACTATTAAACAAAGCAGCTTGAAAATTCTCCATTTAAAAAGTCCGTGTGGAAGGAGAAGGACGAAAGAAAGAAAGAGAGAGAGAGAGAGAGAACTGATCAACTAGTTTTATCGGGTAACACAAAAAAGACACGTTAGGAGAAAAGTGGGAAGTTTGTCGACAATCGGAAAGGTAAAGAATAATCGCGGTTGGCACACAGCCAGCCCCGGCGGGCAAGTGCAACAGGCAGCTCGCTATGGCCGCATCTAACTGCAGACTAGTTCTCTTCCGATTCCTGCAAGACCCCTAACTAGTCCGAAACAGCAGATGAGCAGTGAAAGTTTCAGTTTTGTGGCGTTTTCTTTCGTGCAGCTTAAAAGATTTTAAAACTCAAGAATTTTGAATCATTTACGTATAATCTTTGATGGAATTTGCAGTTTCTTTGCTAAGCAACCACAGAATCGTGTGACTGTACGTAAACAAACGAGTGTACAAAAAGAATACATTCTGTTACTGTGAAAAGGCAGAGTTTGTAATGTAATCCGCTTGCTATTACATATGTCCTGCTCTTGTGAGCCATCGATAAAGAATCATGTCTGTCATTTACCGTGTGGGATTACAGGCTTCAGTTATGCTGGTAAGTGCAAAGTTAAAACTACAAAGTGCGTTCGTAAAAGATTTGCGTAGTCGTCTCTAATTGTTTTATTTTTTGCAGCAGCAGAGTGAAATTTTTTGTGAAGATACGTGGAACATTTAGCTATAAGTTGGTCTATAAAAGTATTTTCTTTTATTTACAGTAAGCCATAATGGACCGTGAAGTATGTGTCAGGTTGTGACAACGATCGATGATGGAGTTCCTCTTCAAGACCGGCGATGACTCTGCCACATCGATTCACAGGAAGTTGCTCCCTGTTTATGGGGAGGACACAGTGGATCGCAGCAGTATCCAGCGGTGGTTGCAGAGGTTTAAAGTAGGTGATTTCTCTCTACTGGACAATCCACGATGCGGTAGACCATCGATGGCAATGAGTGATGTGAATAAGGAGACCATTGATCAACTCATCGAAAATGACAGATGTGTGACGACACGACAGCTTCCTGAAATCACTCGTTTTTCATTGGGTGGTGTGGTATCACTGGTACAGTCACTAGGGTACAGAAAAATCTGTGCACGTTGGGTGCCTAGGTTATTGACAAGAGAAATGAAAACAATGAGGAAGAATGTTTGCGAGGGTCTCAAATGGTTCAAATGGCTCTGAGCACTATGGGACTTAACTTCTGAGGTCATCAGTCCCCTAAAACTTAGAACTACTTAAATCTAACTAACCTAAGGACATCACACACATCCATGCCCGATGCAGGATTCGAACCGGCGACCGTAGCGGCCGCGCGGATCCATGCTGTAGCGCCTAGAACCGCTCGGCCACCATCGGCCGGCAGAAAATCAGGAAAATTGGTTGGAAAATTGTTCCTCATCCATTCTACAATCCGGACTTGGGTCGTCTGAAGGCCCACCTGCGCGGTAAAACATTTGATAGTGAGAAAGACTTTATTTCCTGAGTCAAGGTGTAAAAGCCAATCCCCAGAATTTTACCGAAGTGCATTTACATCATGGAGAGAACGTTGGGCCAGATGCGTCACGGCTGATGGAGGCTACATTGAGTAGGCTCAATGTATAGCTAAATGTTCTAAGTAGTTCAGAAAAAAATTCGTTCTCCTCCTGCAAAAAATAAAATTAGAGACGAGTGTGCAAACCTTTTTGAACGTCCTTTGAATAATCTAAAAATATTTCACAACTTATAAAACAGAGATTGGTTTCATTAGAACTAATGTATGCACTGCACTTACAAAGAGCTGCAAATAGGGTTAACAGTAAACAACAGTAACAGATGTTTACTGCATGCTACAGCGATCGCCTAATAAATGAAGTGATCTTATGCAAGAATCACCATTAGACCACCGACGAGGAGCAAAAAAGATTTTTTTACCGCTCTGTGGTCCCTTATCGGCTAAGATTAGCCGCCTGCTGAAAGGTCAGAAGATAAAACAGATCTTCCAGCCTCCGTGAAAAACCCGGCAGTTACTAAGGCGAGTAAAGATTGCAGCAGATCTCAGAAGACCTGGGGGGCGTACAGTCTTACATCGGAGAAACAGCGCGCACTGTACAGCTACACAGGAGGGAGCAAGAGCGGCCTTATCCCCTGTGTTATCGCGACTTAATCCGCTTTACCTTAGCGTGCTCCAAAAACGGTCACCAAACCGAGTTTGTCGAAACCTCTGTCGCGACTAGCTCTAGCGGTTTCTGGGAGACAGTAATTCTAAAAGTCACAGAAATAAAATTCAGTATCAACACACTTCATGGAGACGGTGGCCTACAGCTTGGCGGTGGCGCTCTATCCAGCGATAGCGGGTTGAAGCAGGCGTATAAAACGCAGAGTCAACGTAGGGCCCAAGATGGAGATGCCGTGGGCACCAGTGACGTCATAGATTGTAGCTTGAGTGTGTAAGCGTGTATCAGCAGTCATTTCCACTTCATAATGGCGGAAGAGAGTGTAAGATAACAGGGAGCAGTGTCACATGGTGTATCAATATCACAGCTATGGCACCGTCTGCTGGAACATGGGTGTTGTGGGAAATTCCGCGAAGAATTTGCCGATAAGGGAGAAAAGCGATTTAGAAAAAGTAAGTGCCTAGGCAACTTATCCACAATGAAACAATTCTGCTTCAGTTTATATTACATCTGACTGTTTCGAATGAGAAGCTAGAAACTGGCATCAACAACAAAAAATAACATTTGAATAACGCTGTGTCGAAACTGAAGTTGTAGATATAGTAAGTCTCTGGACTAGAGTACGTGGATTCCAGCGACGTAACGAACTAAAAAAAAGAACAGTGAATTTTATAACAATCATGAATCAATAATATTTCAAATTCGTGATAAATGATTTTAATAAATGTGATTTAAATGATAAATATAAACGACCGTTTGCGAGCAAATGTGGTTGGCCGCAGATACTGTTTTGACTAGAGTAGTGGCCACGTGATTCGCTGAGCTGAGACTATACAGGGATGTTTTCGGGGTCATTTGCCGATGGGCGCAGATCGGGTAAGACCGTTTAGGCGGCGATGTGCTGCTCGGGTATGTGAGCTGAGTACGGCATGTTGCAAGTCTGTTTTGACGTCGGGACAGAAATATGCATATTTCAGTGCTTTTGAAATACAAGTAGCCTATTGTCTTTTGAGCACTAGGTATTTTTTAAATTTTCATATACGTAATAGCCTGGCAACTGTTTTCCATGCACTGGTAGACACGCAACCGATTCAGTTTGTACTAGGAATAATATCGTATTGATGAATCTTCGAACGTGAACTATTGTCATAAAAACAAGTCTTTTCGAAAGTGTTAATGTGTTTGTTTTCATGATTCGCTGACAGATTCATTGGCCACATATAAAACTACACTGAAGCGCCACATAAATTGTTATAGGCATGCGAATTCAAATACAGAGATACGTAAACAGGCAGAATACAGTGCTGCGGCCGGCAGCGCCTATACAAGACAAGTGTCTCGCGCAGTTGTTAGATCAGTTACTGCTGCTACAATGGCGGGTTATCAAGATTTAGGTGAGTTTGAACGTGGTGTTAGAGTCAGCATCTCAGAGGTAGCGATGAAGTGGGGATTTTCTAGTACGATCATGTCATGCGTGTAACGTCAAAATCAGGAGTTAGGTAAAACATCAAATCTCCGACATCGCTGCGGCCGGAAAAAGGTCTTGCCAGAACGGGACCAACGACGATTGAAGAGAATCGTTCAACGTGAGAGAAGTGCAACCCTTCCCCAATGCCGGGCCGTCAACAAGTGTCAACATGCGAACCATTCGACGAAACATCATCGATATGGGCTTTCGGAGCAGAGGGCCACTCATGTAGGTGTGACTGCAGCACTGCACAAAGCTTTACCCTGATTGGATGAGCCTAGTTTCAAATTGTATCAAGCGGATGGACGTGTGCGGGTATGGTGACAACCTTAGTCAAAAAAATTGTTGAAATGGCTCTGAGCACTATGGGACTTAACTTCTATGATCATCAGTAACCTAGAACTTAGAACTACTTAAACCTAACTAACCTAAGGACATCAAACAATACCCAGTCATCACGAGGCAGAGAAAATCCCTGACCCCGCCGGGAATCGAACCCGGGAACCCGGGCGCGGGAAGCGAGAACGCTACCGCACGACCACGAGCTGCGGACCCTGATTAGTCCATGTACCCTGCATGTCAGCAGTGGAATTTTCAAGCTGGTGGAGACACCATAATGGTGTGGGGCGTGTGCAATTGGAGTGTTGCGATTCTGACAGGTGACACGTACGTAAGCATTCTGTCTGACCACATGCATCCATTTATGTCCATTGTGCATTCCGACGGCGTTGGGCAATTTCAGCAATGCGACACCCGAAACTTCCAGAATTGTTACAGAGTGGCTCCAGCAACACTCTTCAGGGTTTAAACACTTCCGCTGGCCATCAAACTCGCCAGACATGATCAGCATTGAGTATATCTGGGATGCCTTGCAACGAACTGTTCAGAAGAGAACTCCAACCCCCTCGTACTCTTACGGATGTATGGAACAGCCCTGAGGGATTCGTGGTGTCGGTTCCCTCCAGCAAAACTTGAGACATTAGTCGAAACTATACCACGTCGTGTTGCGGCACTTGCGCGCGCTCCCAGGTTGCCCTATATGATATTAGGCAGGGGTACCAGTTTCTTTGGCTCTTCAGTGTACATTGTGCACACAAGGGCGTAAATGCGGACAAATGATCCCCTTAGTAGACGAGCCATCAGCTAAATTTTCGGTTGTTCACTTACCCCTTCGGTAAGTAAAGTAGCGTTGATACCTGTTAATGCAGTTTGATAGGATCGACAGGTGTATATCGATACACGCAACTTCTCCGGTATGTTGCAAGTACATGGTCGAAGATAGTCGCATTTGAAACAGTTGACAAGACTAGAAGCCAGAAATCATTTCATTCTGCATCAGTATCTGTCCTCACTTTCCACTCTTTTTCTGACAACGTCTGAATGTACACTGTATTCCTTCAATCTCAATCTCTCTCTCTCTCTCTCTCTCTCTCTCTCTCTCTCTCTCTCTCTCTCTCTCTCTGTGTGTGTGTGTGTGTGTGTGTGTGTGTGTGTGTGTGTGTGTGTGTGTCACATTCTCTGCTCCTCCTCCTCCTATTTTCCTCCCCTGCATTCTCCTCGTCCTGTCACCCCACTTTTTTTATCTTCTAATTATACCAGGCGTTTCACACTTGCGGGCACTCAAATCTCTACCTTTTCGGTTCACAGCTCTGCCTGCCGCACCGCCCCCCGTGTACATGCAAGAACGCTGCTACGCGTCTGCCCCGTGCCTGTAAGTGGAGCAGCAGCTCCGCTGTGCGCCAACACGTAGCACTTCCGCACAAAGAGAGAGGTGACAGGAGGCTAAGAGTACGGGGCACGGAGGCTTAATTGGCGCCGGCGCAGGCCGCTCGTTACTGGCGCGAGAGCCGTCCTCAACTTCCGAAGCGGCGCCGCTGTTTGCAGGGTAAATAGTTAACGCGCTGATTGTAGCGCGGCACTCGGGCCGGGCTGCTGCCGCTGCGGCCCGTCCAATCAGATGCCTGCCTGCACAGCGTCACAAAACACACAAACTCTCACACACACACACACAGAGAGAGAAGGCTGTGGCGGCGTGGTTCTGTCCGCGCTACCTGTGACCTGTAAGCTTACCGGTTCATTCCTCCGTATGTAACCACCCCTCACTTACCGACCTTAATGACAGTGAAATATTAAACCGCGTGCACCTAATGGAAATTTGGGAAAAGCAATCGTCACCGCAGTTAATCTTTCGGTAAAGAGGGAGGAAAGGGTTACATCTAAATGAAAGGAGAAATGCAAAAGAAACTGGTGGAAATTAATGTTGAGAAAAGGGTAAAATTAATAAGCAAAGTAAATGTGGGGTCATTACGTTAACAATTAATTGGCGTTAATTAGTCATTTGAGATTTGGGGAAAATTACGGTCGCCAGTTCTATGGACAACTACTATAATAACTAAAAAAGGATGGTTAATGCACATATAATTAGCACTAAAAGCGTGGCAACTGAAGGTTCACACTTGTTGTGTGAAAACTGAACGTTTGTCAGAAGTAATAAATTTCGCTACACTCTGACTTGATTTAGCAAAAGAGTTAATAAAACCGGACAATTGAAGGTTAATTTAATTACTGAAATTAATAGTGAACAATGTTTCTGAAGCGCTACGAAATTCAACAAAATAAGGTTAGTCTTGGGCTACCTCAACAATCATTTCAAAAGCTACTGGAATCTACGCAATTTAGAAATAAGAGATTTAACTTTTAACTTTGAACTTGAATTAAATGATTCTGAACAATTAACAATAGTAAAATTTAGTACATACCCAGCTGAACTGCAGTCACAGGTAAGCTGAAATATGGTAACAAAACTCGCACTCTTAATTTGTGCTTGCGTAATCTAAATATTGTAGCCAGCTATGAATACTTTAACTGAACTTTGAAATTAAAGCAGTGAAATCGAATGATATAACTTTAATGCTGGCGTTTGAATTTCAACGACACTCGGGTTCATTCCGGAAAAGGAAGGGACCCTGGATGGTAATGCAATTGGGACAATGAGCAACAAAGGTACATGCTAAGTTGCTGTAATTTTGTGAGGCAAATGGAACAATTTTAAAAGCTGAGGTCTGCCATGCAGTTATAAAACTTTACGTGGTTTCAGTCTTCCTTGTTGGTTGATTGAAGGTTTGAAGTAGTCGATTGAGGAGGTGGCGATAGTCACTCATTGCCGGCCATCGCTGTTGCAGAAGCTGGATGTTGGCGCGCCTTCTCGACACGGTCACCAGGCGAAACGAGCTCTTGATGTGCGCCAGCTAATGCTTCCCGTCCGCGACACCGTGTCAGAAACTATCATAGCAAGTCGAGCGAAATTACATGCTGCCAAACCCCGGCAACTCGCGGGAGCATCACACAACACACCTGCTCCACTGCCCTACTCCAGCCAGACCCCCTCTTCCCGCGCTCCACGCGGCAGAGTTAACACTACCAAAGATCCTAAACACTTTGGTTCTCCACACGACCTATCGATGTAATCGTTCAATAGCATAGTTTTTTCTAGGCAAGACACAGCGTAAAAATACAAATAATATTTACAAAACAAACCAATTATACATCGACATAAATGCATATTATATATACACTCCTGGAAATTGAAATAAGAACACCGTGAATTCATTGACCCAGGAAGGGGAAACTTTATTGACACATTCCTGGGGTCAGATACATCACATGATCACACTGACATAGACACAGGCAACAGAGCATGCACAATGTCGGCACTAGTACAGTGTATATCCACCTTTCGCAGTAATGCAGGCTGCTATTCTCCCATGGAGACGATCGTAGAGATGCTGGATGTAGTCCTGTGGAACGGCTTGCCATGCCATTTCCACCTGGCGCCTCAGTTGGACCAGCGTTCGTGCTGGACATGCAGACCGCGTGAGACGACGCTTCATCCAGTCCCAATCATGCTCAATGGGGGCCAGATCCGGAGATCTTGCTGGCCAGGGTAGTTGACTTACACCTTCTAGAGCACGTTGGGTGGCACGGGATACATGAGGACGTGCATTGTCCTGTTGGAACAGCAAGTTCCCTTGCCGTTCTAGGAATGGTAGAACGATGGGTTTGATGACGGTTTGGATGTACCGTGCACTATTCAGTGTCCCCTCGACGATCACCAGAGGTGTACGGCCAGTGTAGGAGATCGCTCCCCACACCATGATGCCGGGTGTTGGCCCTGTGTGCCTCGGTCGTATGCAGTCCTGGTTGTGGCGCTCACCTGCACGGCGCCAAACACACATACGACCATCATTGGCACCAAGGCATAAGCTACTCTCATCGCTGAAGACGACACGTCTCCATTCGTCCCTCCATTCACGCCTGTCGCGACACCACTGGAGGCGGGCTGCACGATGTTGGGGCGTGAGCGGAAGACGGCCTAACGGTGTGCGGGACCGTAGGCCAGCTTCATGGAGACGGTTGCGAATGGTCCTCGCCGATACCCCAGGAGCAACAATGTCCCTAATTTGCTGGGAAGTGGCGGTGCGGTCCCCTACGGCACTGCGTAGGATCCTACGGTCTTGGCGTGCATCCGTGCGTCGCTGCAGTCCGGTACCAGGTCGACGGGCACGTGCACCTTCCGCCGACCACTGGCGACAACATCGATGTAGTGTGGAGACCTCACGCCCCACGTGCCTCCCGAATGCCCACTATACGCCCTCGCTCAAAGTCCGTCAACTGCACATACGGTTCACGTCCACGCTGTCGCGGCATGCTACCAGTATTAAAGACTGCGATGGAGCTCCGTATGCCACGGCAAACTGGCTGACACTGACGGCGGCGGTGCACAAATGCTGCGCAGCTAGCGCCATTCGACGGCCAAACCGCGGTTCCTGGTGTGTCCGCTGTACCATGCGTGTGATCATTGCTTGTACAGCCCTCTCGCAGTGTCCGGAGCAAGTATGGTGGGTCTGACACACCGGTGTCAATGTGTTCTTTTTTCCATTTCCAGGAGTGTATATAGACACAGATATGTCATATCTTCAGTTAACCAAATAAGGAAAAAAATTTATAGTACGATAGATGGAAATACGAGGCTATGCATTTCCTGCGTTACACTTACCAGAGAGGCTTGAGGGGTAGTGAGAAAAATTCTGTCACCTCCAAAAATGCAGAGCCACGGCTATGAAAGTCTTTCTATACAATGTCTCCAAATAAGTCATCTGTGGGGACCTGACACAGTTGCAAAATTACTGCCGCTGCCTCAGTTCACCGGACTTTCTTTTAACCCTCCGAGTTCCAATTCCAACACTACAGAAAGACTGTTAAGGCCTTCATGGCCACTTGTTGTCAAGCTGCCTATTGGCTTCTGTCTCGGGTTCTTCGGCCGACGTTCGTCTGATGATTTTACTGACGTTTCGCCAGCACGAGTGGCTGGCATTGTCAGAGCTTCATTCACCCTCCATTGCCGGTGGTGAACTGGAGCCGAGCCATCGGCCGCGGGATCTATGTACCTGGCGTGCCAAACTCTGGGTGGGTGGATATTTGCCACTCCGGACATTTGCCACTATTTTACCTGCTCCGAAGGGTTGGGTCCCTTGTCTCCCCCTCCTCTCCCGCATTTAGTAACTCCACTTTAGTGGCAAAGTTATCAGTAACATTACCGTCGCTGTCGCGCAGTAAAGGTACTTACTGAACCTTTCCACTGGCCTACTTAACATAGGACCAGAATCTCTTTGGATTTCCCGTCACATTTCTAGAGAGTGTTTCGTTTTGGAAACTATTAAATGCATCTTGCATTGAAATCCTCACCAAATTTCAAGCCTCAGTAAAACTTCGCCAATCTTTGAGATTGTTGCGTTCGTCTAAATTATAGTTGCCTATGTCGGTGCTCCTGCAGCAGCTTTCTGTCGTGTTTTGTGTACCATCGAGGATCAATTCCGTCTCTTATTAATTTATTTGGTATGAATCTCTTGAGTGCTGTTGATACTATTTATTTCAACGTAAGCCACATATGGTCTTCACTTACATAGTTTGGAAGAATTGGAGACTGTCTCCTAGAAAGACGTCAACCAAATTTTTAGCTGCTTTTAGTTTGGTAAATTTCCTTGTTACGGAATTGAGCGTCGCTACGACTGTAATCCCTGTATCCCTCGTGATGCTCAGGATTATTTCTGGCTAAGAGGTCAAGTGTGCTTTCGTAACCATTTACAATCTGAATGGCGTCGTGAACTAATTGTTCAAAAAATTAAAAAAAGAAAACCATTTACAACAATTACGGAAGTTGTTTTGATTTAGGTTTCCATTCGTTTCCCAAAATTATTTAGGATAGAAGTCGGGACGATTCCGCTGAAAAAGACACACGATATCCTTCTCCATCCTTCTCCATCCTTGTCCAAGACAAGTTTGTGTTCGGTCCTTAATGCCTGTGTCGTCGACGCGGCGTACAATATTTTTTAAGATGCAGACACATATACAACACTACTCAGTAAAATATTCCTGAAGTATGGCCGACAACCTACAGCCACAATACGGCGTTTTATGGCAAACGTTATTCTCCGGTATGAATTTAATCATCCGGACTGCCGGGAGCAAAAGCAGCTAGGGATGCAAAGAGATACCGCGGAAAGATAGGACACTACTTCTCAGCTGTCCGCCATTGAGATAGCAACACACCGCGGCCGTCAAATTTGCATAAACGATGCAAATGATCCGCGTTCAATGGGTCCGGCAACCACAAGCACGGTAAACCCGTGTGAGAAAATTTTTAGGAAAGATTCCGAAAGAGGGGAACCTGGCTGCAGGAGCTGCCGTTACATTAAGCACGTCGTGCTCGTCGGGACGGGCTGGGCCCAGCTTTGCTCCGCCATTTGCATCGACCAGTCTTCCCGTGCAAGTTTGCCGGTACTGCCTCGGGCGAACGTTCCCGCTCGGAAGATACGTACAGGCGGCTCAAGTTCTTTAAACTTCTAAGGGAGATACATAAAGAATAAACAGTAACTGCCAGGAGCATAAAAATTATTCAGCCACACGTTACAATTCTTGCCATACATTCAGTCGTGCAGAACGAAACCGTCCAGCTGATAATATCAGTAGTTTTCTATATTGTTCCATTACGTGCTTCTGTCGATTTCTTCATGCTTCCTGTTAAGGAAACATATGACTTTGGTGAAAGTAATACTAACGCGTGTTGCATTTAACCCGAGAAACACATTTGTGAAGATTTAAAACAGACTTTTTTTGGACCGTCGGTCTTCTGACGAATTTATTGTAGCCTGCCACAAATTTCTCTCCTGTGCCAACCTCTCTTCATCTCAGGGCAGCTCTTACACCCTATGTTTTCGTTTTTTTTTTTTTTTTTTTTTTTTTTTTTTGCCCTGGCGGCTCCTCTAGTATCATGGAAGTTAGTCCGTGAGCCGCGCGGGGTTTGCCGAGTGGTCCAGGGCACTGCAGTCATAGATTGTGCGACTGGTCCCGGCGGAGGTTCGAGTCCTCCATCGGGCATGGGTTTGTGTGTTTGTCCTTAGGATAATTTAGGTTAAGTAGTGTGTAAGCTTAGGGACTGATGACCTTAGCAGTTAAGTCCCATAAGATTTCACACAAAAAAAAACTGTTCAAATGGTTCTGAGAACTATGGGACTTAACATCTGAGGTCATCAGTCCTCTAGATCTTAGAACTACTTAAACCTAACTAACCTAAGGACATCACACACATCCGTGCCCGAGGCAGGATTCGAGCCTGCGACCGTAGCAGTCGCGCGGTTCCGGACTGAAGGGCCTAGACCCGCTCATTTCACACACATTTGAACTTTTGTTACTCCGTGATACCTAACATGTTCTGTCATCCAGTCGCTTCTTCTGGTCAGTGTTTTCTGCATATTCCTGTCCTCGGTGATTCTGCGGAAGACTTCCTCGTTTCTTATCTTGTCACTCCACCTAATTTTCAATATCCTCCTGTAGCACTAAATATCAAACGATTCGATTTGCTTCTATTCTTTTTTCGGATTTCTTACAGTCTTCAATTCGTTTCCATACAATGCTGTGCTCCAGACGCACGTAATCAGAAATTTCTTCTCAAACTAAACCCAATGTTTGTTAGCGATAGACTTGTTTCAGCCAGGAATGCCAAGTCTTCGTGTGCTCGTTTGCTATTTATAACCTCCTTGCTTTGTCTATTAGATATTGTTTTACTTCCAAACTTTTGCTTACCTAATACATGGTTCCAATTTTGATGTTACGTTAATCACTGATTTCTTTCTTTTACTCCTCAATACATTCGTCTTTTTTGTTATGGTTTTAGGGCGCAAAACTGGTACGGTCATCAGATCCCGGTATGTGGCTTACGGAAAGGTTTTTTTTTTAAAAATTGGAAATCAGCAGCAACGGGAACGAAACTCAAAGAGTGAGGAAACTAAAAAACAGAAGGAACGTTTAGAAAGTCAGTAACTTCCGTCTTTGATTTCCTCTCAGCCCATATTGTGCTCTGTACACCGTTCATACCACTAAACAGTTCCTGCAACTGTTCGTCATTTTCACGGAGGACAACAAGTATTTAGAGAAACTACAGGCGATAGGCAAAATAATGTGAACATCTGTACTTACTTGGGAATGGTTTATTAATAAGGGGTTGGCCCCCAATTTGCGATTTTTCTTCGAATACTGTCATAATGATTGTAGAGGCTCCAGTGGAATGTTGTACCGCTCTTCAATCAGAACCTCTTCTAAATCCCGTCGTGACGAGGGAGGCAGAAATCTGGCCCGGATTCTGCGCCCCAATACCACCCACAAGGTTCGGTAACGTTCAAGTCTGGGGACTATGCCGGCCAGGGAAGAAGCTGCAGTTCAGTTGGTTGCTCCTCATACCACGATTTTACTGTCCTGGCTGTGTGAATGGGTGTATTACCGTCCTGAAATATGGCATCAGTGCTGGGGAACAACATTTGAATCTTGGGGTGCAACTGATCGCCTAAAATGTTCACACAATCGTTGGCTGTAACACGGCCTTTGAGAGCAATGATGGGGACCAGCGGAATACCATGGTATGGCTGCCCACACCGTCACACTTCCACCTCCATGCTTAACCATTGGACTCAAGCTATCAGGATTGTAGGCTTCTTTCGGCGTTCCCCAGGCGTAAACCCGGCCCTATGTTGGAAATGACGAAAACTTTGACTCGTCGGATCATGTGACTTGATTCCACTGATCAACCGTGCAGTATTTATGCTCCTGATACCAATGTTTACACTTCTTTGCGTTGGTTGTCTCACTAATAGTTTCAATATAGCAAGTCGTCCACGCATATTCCCTTTTATGAAGTCCTCGGTGGACAGTATGGACAGATACGGTATTTCGAAGATGGCTACTGAGCTCAGCAGTCGCTTTAGCCGTCATAGTTTTGCGTTGTTATGACATTTCGTATTAGCGTGCTACGGTCTCTGTCATTTAGTTTTCATTTGCGCCCACTGTTACGTGTTCTCGATGATGTCTTTCCATGTTTTGTGTACGCTGTCATGACTGCTGAAACAGTTTCTCTTGCAACATTCAATAAGTTGGCTGTCTGTGTGCACTACTCGTAAACAGCCTTCACTGATGCCTTCTCCACACTGAACACGCACAGTCCAACGCGACCCGTACCTTACCAGCATTGTCGACTGTCAAACAACTATCCCATTACCGGAATGATGTTTTCACTCTGCAGCGGAGTGTGCGCTGTTATGAAACTTTCCTGGCAGATTAAAATTGTGAGCTGAACCGTGACTCGAACTCGGGACTTTCGCCTTTCGCGGGCAAGTGCTCCACTATGTGAGCTACCGAAGCACGACTCACGCGCCGTCCTCACAGCTTTACTTCCGACAGTAACTCCTCTCCTACCTTTCAAACTTCACAGAAGCTCTCCTGCGTTTCTTGGAAACATCCCCAGGTTGTGACTAAGCCATGTTTCCGCAGCATCCTTTCTTCCAGGAGTGCTAGTTCTGCAAGGTCCGCAGGAGAGCTTCTGTGAAGTTTGAAAGGTAGGAGACGAGGCACTGGCGGAAGTAAAGCTGTGAGGACGGGGCGTGAGTCGTGTTTGGGTAGCTCAGATGGTGGAGCACTTGCCCACGAAAGGCAAAAGTCCCGAGTTCGAGTCTCGGTCCGGCACACAGTTTTAATCTGCCAGGAAAGTTTCAACTATCCCATTACTACCATTGTTCATTTTGTTTTTACTATCTCCAGAACTTATTGATATTATTTCGCCCTGAATTTTCTAAATTTTAGTGCCATTCCTAAAGCTTTCTTTCACTTTTGTTATTGCTTTTTCGACGTAGAGGTTGAGCAGTGCTGGAGAATGACTGCATCCCTGTCTTGAGCCCATTTTTTTAATCTGAACATTCCGATCTTCGTCTTCCATTCTTACTTCTCCCCTCTCGATGTTTATAGGTTGTGACCTTACTGTCACATATCGGTAAGCTACATTGTTTCATTTTCGATCACTATTTCCTGGTTGCTTTGTTCTGAGTATTGGACATGTGAGCTTGGGCCGCAGACTCCATTTTTCGCACTGGGAAAGTGAAATCCTGGTTTAGTCTCAGGGTCCTGTTGTTGGAGGAAGGCAGTCAGTGAATCTCATTAGGAGGCAGAAGCCTCTCAGGGAGACTGGCAGTTAGCGGAAGTGAGGCTGGAGCCTCCTTTGTGCTTTTGTGGGCAGAGCTGGTGCCTGGCTTAGCTGAGACCAGGGGACACCACCCCATCGCTGACATCCCCAGAAAATAACTATGACATTTTTGGGTTTCCTTCATGAACACCAAAGGTCGAGACATCGTGTCGCCGCCTGGGCAGTATGAGATAGGCGATTGCTTTAACGCCAGAATTTTGGTCATCCAACTGAACTGAGTTGCCCCACCACCGTGCAGGCTGGGAAGGGCCCAACCAGTCGAGGAGACACATGGAAAATGTTGTGAGGAAGGCAAACCAAAGACTGCGTTTTGTTGGCAGAACACTTAGAAGGTGACTCGATCTACTGAAGAGACTACCTAACTATGCTTGCCCGTCCTCTCTTCGAGTACTGCTGCTTGATGTGGGATCCTTACCATAGAAGTTAACGGAGTACATCGAGGAAGTTCCAAGACTGGCATTGCGTTTTGTGCTGTCGAGAAATAGGGGAGAGTATGTCACGGACATGATACAGGATTTGGGGTGGACATCATTAAAACAAAGGCGATTCTCATTGAGGCAGGATCTTCTCACGAAATTTCAATTACCAACTTTCTACTCCGCATGCGAAAATATTTTGTTGATACCGACCTACACAGGCTAAAACGACTATGAAATTACAATGAAATGAATACTCTTAGCTACACACAGGCGTTGATTTAAGTCAACGGGGACAGTTGAACATGTGTGCCCCGGCCGGGACTCGAAGCCGGGATTTCCTGCTTGCATGGCAGACGCTCTATCCATCTGAACCACCGAGGACACAGAGGATAGTGCGACTGCAGGGACTTATCTCAGGCACGCCTTCCGTAAGACTCACACTCGCAGCTTATTGTCCCGCACTATATTCATAGTACCCCTGCCCATTACACTCGTCACGCGCGGCTTGACTGCCGATTCCCGTAAGAGTTCGGCCACTGTATGTGCATCCGCACAGAACAATATGGTCAAATGGCGCGTCAGCCTTTATATATACTCCTGGAAATGGAAAAAATAACACATTGACACCGGTGTGTCAAACCCACCATACTTGCTCCGGATACCTGCGAGAGGGCTGTACAAGCAATGATCACACGCACGGCACAGCGGACTCACCAGGAACCGCGGTGTTGGCCGTCGAATGGCGCTAGCTGCGCAGCATTTGTGCACCGCCGCCGTCAGTATCAGCCAGTTTGCCGTGGCATACGGAGCTCCATCGCAGTCTTTAACACTGGTAGCATGCCGCGACAGCGTGGACGTGAACCGTATGTGCAGTTGACGGACTTTGAGCGAGAGCGTGTAGTGGGCATGCGGGAGGCCGGGTGGACGTACCGCCGAATTGCTCAACACGCGGGGCGTGAGGTCTCCACAGTACATCGATGTTGTCGCCAGTGGTCGGCGGAAGGAGCACGTGCCCGTCGACCTGGGACCTGACCGCAGCGACGCACGGCTGCACGCCAAGACCGTAGGATCCTACGCAGTGCCGTAGGGGACCGCACCGCCACTTCCCAGCAAATTAGGGACACTGTTGCTCCTGGGGTATCGGCGAGGACCATTCGCAACCGTCTCCATGAAGCTGGGCTACGGTCCCGCACACCGGTAGGCCGTCTTCCGCTCACGGCCCGACATCGTGCAGCCCGCCTCCAGTGGTGTCGCGACAGGCGTGAATGGAGGGACGAATGGAGACGTGTCGTCTTCAGCGATGAGAGTCGCTTCTGCCTTGGTGCCAATGATGGTCGTATGCGTGTTTGGCGCCGTGCAGGTGAGCGCCACAATCAGGACTGCATACGACCGAGGCACACAGGGCCAACACCCGGCATCATGGTGTGGGGAACGATCTCCTACACTGGCCGTACACCTCTGGTGATCGTCGAGGGGACACTGAATAGTGCACGGTACATCCAAACCGTCATAGAACCCATCGTTCTACCATTCGTAGACCGGCAAGGGAACTTGCTGTTCCAACAGGACAATGCACGTCCGCATGTATCCCGTGCCACCCAACGTGCTCTAGAAGGTGTAAGTCAACTAGCCTGGCCAGCAAGATCTCCGGATCTGTCCCCCATTGAGCATGTTTGGGACTGGATGAAGCGTCGTCTCACGCGGTCTGCACGTCCAGCACGAACGCTGGTCCAACTGAGGCGCCAGGTGGAAATGGCATGGCAAGCCGTTCCACAGGACTACATCCAGCATCTCTACGATCGTCTCCATGGGAGAATAGCAGCCTGCATTGCTGCGAAAGGTGGATTTACACTGTACTAGTGC
Source organism: Schistocerca gregaria (assembly GCF_023897955.1). Taxonomy (NCBI): domain Eukaryota; kingdom Metazoa; phylum Arthropoda; class Insecta; order Orthoptera; family Acrididae; genus Schistocerca; species Schistocerca gregaria. The sequence continues at coordinate 937,318,912 of NC_064922.1, forward strand.
CGACATTGTGCATGCTCTGTTGCCTGTGTCTATGTGCCTGTGGTTCTGTCAGTGTGATCATGTGATGTATCTAACCCCAGGAAGTGTCAATAAAGTTTCCCCTTCCTGGAACAATGAATTCACGGTGTTCTTATTTCAATTTCCATGAGTATATATATATATATATATATATATATATATATATATATATATATATATATATATATATATATATATATATTAAATCTGTTCTTTCGGACATGTCCGTTGATGTAAGTTAACGGAGCCAGTTGAAAATGTGTGCCCAGACCGGGACTCATACCCGGGATCTCCTGCTTACATGGCAGAAGCTCTATCCATCTATCCGAAAGAACAGATACCATCTTCATGTAAAAACTACTATGATAATAAAATAAGCGAAATCAGAGCTCGCACGGGAAGACATAGGTGTTCGTCCTTTCCGCGCACTGTACGAGAATGGAATAACAGCATTATTGTGAAGATGGTTCCATGAAGCCTCTGTCAGGCACTTAAATGTGATTTGAAGAGTGTCGAAGTAGATGCAGATGCAGATGAAGTAATAGTACTACAGTCACGTTTGTTAATGTGCGTTTTGTAAACCAAGAGTGGGAAGTTTCTCTTGCATCCCCATGCTTTCTCGTGAAGTAAGCCATATCCCCGTCCGCCACATAGAATTTTCCCCTCCACGAAGAGTATTTTAAGAGTAGAGAGTTGAGGGTCAACACTCAAGTTTCGTGGCGTTCATGTTCCCCCTGCTGTACGACTAATCCTCTTTAGGGATCACGCTTTGCTCATTTTTGGGGAAACCTAAGTTTTCTAATTTGCAGTCGTGCGATACGTACATTGAGGAGCACGCTAATTACTTGTTCTGGCAACTTGAGTTTCCTATTTGATCATTGTTTCTGGTTATGCTTCATCATCGTTAAATTCTTGAGATACCCAGATAAGAAAAACTGTTCTCCTTGCACTCTTCTTTAGAATTTGGTACATCCCCGCAGTGTTAATGTCATTTTCTGTAAATTCAGGCAGGCCATGGTGGCCGAGCGGTTCTAGGCGCTACAGTCTGGAACCGCGCGACCGCCACGGTCGCAGATTCGAATCCTGCCTCGGGCGTGGATGTGTGTGTGATGTCCTTATGTTAGTTAGGTGTAAAAAGATCTATGTTCTAGGGGACTGATGACCTTAGCAGTTAAGTCCCATAGTGCTCAGAGCCATTTGAATCGTTTCTGTAAATTCTGTCTAGATTTTTAGAAAACCTTTGCTTCCTGTTAACTACTTGTGTACTGTGTCCCATAATTAGAGCAAATAAGAGTCTGCTCTCTGATACTTGATTTAAATTGCGGAAGTCTTTAAATTGTCCTACATATTTTCACTGATTAGGCGACCTACTAATAATAATTATAACCTGTTGCACACCTAAGCTTTTTGTTCTAGCTATGACAGTGGTGTGGTTGTTTGCAGTGGCGAAACTCATCGATCATTCTCTTAATATTCAGTGAAGGTCAGGATCGTTGTACTTGCTCGTAAGTCTGTTATTGACTTGGGTCGTTTGTGTCCGTTTGCCCTGTGATAAGTTTGCTGCGCGCTGTTCCACGACTAGTTTGCTGACGACATTGCAGCATTCAGACGTAATAAGCGACAGCATTTTACAGCGACGTCGCAGCGTAACTCAAGTCCTACACGAACAATCTATGAACTTTAACACGTTGTTTATCACCCGTCTTTCCCTACAGTTTATACTTTTGATCTGAGTATATGAAACATCATCTATTTTACGTCGTAGACCGTTTTTTCTAGGTTGACGAATGCTATTAAACTGTCTTGATTTTTTTCTTAGCGATACCATGTTTGGAAGGTAAAAAAAAGGAACAAAGGAAAAAAAAGAAAAAAACGAGAATATCGAGTATCGGACCACATTTATGACTCGATTCAAGACTTCTCTACAGACAGAACTCAACAAGCTGTTCTTAAGAGAATAAGATCGACAGATGTGAAGTTAATATATGAAAGTATCGTGATTGGTCCATTATTGTCTACAATGTATATGAATAATTCAGTAGAAATCGTCGTATGCTCTTTGAGACTGTTGCCCATTTGTCTACAAGAAAGAAGCAATGACAGAAGACAGTATCTATTTGCAGAACGACCTGCAGAGGACTGAGTAATGGCGCAGGTTCTGGCAGTTGACCCTGACCGGAAATAAATGTAACAAACTGCGCTTACACAGGAAAAGAAAGCCACTACTGCACAACTACAATGTTGATGAGAAACTGCTGGAAACATCATCTACCGTAAAATATCTTGAGTAGCTACCCAGAGCGATCTTAAGTGGAATGCCCATATAAAACAAATACTAGGAAAAGCAGATACCAGACAGATTCATTCCTATAGGAAGAATCTTAAGGAAATGTAAGGCATCCACGAAAGAAGGCGCTTGTTCGACACGTTCTTTAGTATTGTTCATCAAACTGCGACCCGTACCTGGTGGAACTGATAGGCGAGTAGAGAAGATTCGACGAAGGACGGCGCGTTTCGTCACGGGATCGTTTAGTCGGCGCGAGAGCGTTACGTAGATGCTCAACGGACTCCATTGGCAGACGTTACAAGACAGTCGTTATGCGTAACTGAGTTTTACTGCTGCTGAAATTTCAAGAGAGCATTTTCCTGCAAGAGTGGGACAACATTTTACTTGAAACTTCCTGGCGCATCAAAACTGTGCGCCGGCCGAGGCTCGAACTAGGGAAATTTGTCCTTTGCGGGCAAGTGTCCTACCAGCAGTGCTGCCCAAGCACGACTCACGACCCGTCATCACAGCTTCACTTTCATCTACATCTACATGGATACTCTGAAAATCACATTTAAGTGCCTGGCAAAGTGTTCATCGAACCACCTTCACAATTCTCTATTATTCCAATCTCGTATAGCACGCGGGAAGAATAAACACCTATATCTTTCCGTACGAGCTCTGATTTCCCTTATTTTATCTTGGTGATCGTTCCTCCCTATGTACATCGGTGTCAACAAAATATTTTCGCATTCGGAGGAGAAAGTTGGTGATTGGAATTTCGTGAGAACATTCCGTCACAACGAAAAACGACTTTTTAATGATGTTGTTGTTGTTGTCTTCAGTCCTGAGACTGGTTTGATGCAGCTCTCCATGCTACTCTATCCTGTGCGAGCTGCTTCATCTCCCAGTGCCTGCTGCAGCCTACATCCTTCTGAATCTGCTTAGTGTATTCATCTCTTGGTCTCCCTCTACGATTTTTACTCTCCACGCTGCCCTCCAGTACTAAATTGGTGATCCCTTGAAGCCTCAGAACATGTCCTACCAACCGATCCCTTATTCTAGTCAAGTTGTGCCAAAAACTCCTCTTCTCCCCAATTCTATTCAATACCTCCTCATTAGTTATGTGATCTATCCATCTAATCTTCAGCATTCTTCTGTAGCACCACATTTCGAAAGCTTCTATTCTCTTCTTGTCCAAACTATTTATCGTCCATGTTTAACTTCCAACCATGGCTGCACTCCATACAAATACTTACAGAAACGACTTCCTGACACTTGAATCTATACTCGATGTTAACAAATTTTTCTTCTTCAGAAACACTTTCCTTGCCATTGCCAGTTTACATTTTATATCCTCTCTACTTCGACCATCATCAGTTATTTTGCTCCCCAAGTAGCAAAACTCCTTTATTACTTCACAAGTGTCTCATTTCGTAATCTAATTCCCTTAGCATCACCCGACTTAATTCGACTACATTCCATTATACTCGTTTTGCTTATACCCTCCATTAAAGACACTTTCTTTTAATGATGTCCATCCCAAATCCTGTATCATTTCTGTGACACTCTCTCCCACATTTCGCGATAACAGAAAACGTGCTGCCTTTCTTTGAAGTTTTTCGATGTACTCAGTCAGTCCTATCTGCTAAGGATGCCACACCGCGCAACAGTATTTTAAAAGTGGACGGACAAGCGTACTGTATGCAGTCTCCTTAGTAGGTCTGTTACATTTTCTAAGTGTCCTGCCAATCTTTGGTTAGCCTTCCCCACAACATGTTCTATGTGTTCCTTCAAATTCAAGTTTTCCGTAATCGTAATACCTAAGGTACTTAGTTGAATTGACGACTTTTAGACGAGACCGATTTATCGTGTAACCGAAGTTTAACGCGTTCCTTTTAGCTCTCAAATGGATGACCTCACACTTTTCGTTATTTAAGTTCAACTGCCACTTTTCGTATCATTCCGATATTTCTTCTAAATCAGTATCTGATTCCCTACCTTCCAAACTTCAAGATGTTCTCATGTGAGAACGGGTCATGAGTCGTGGCTCGATAGCTCAGTCGGTAGAGCACTTTCCCGCGAACGGCAAAGGTCCCGATTTCGAGTTTCGGTCCGGTACACGGTCTTAATCTGCCAGGAAGTTTCACACGAGCGCACACTCCGCTACAGAGTGAAAATTTCATTCTGGGAACATATTACTTTCCTTAAGCCTCCTTTAATTTACGTCTATGGTCTCAAACTTTTTGTTAACAGATTACCGGTTTCCGTCTTTAATGACCATCATCAGAACTGCAACAAAAAATGGTAATAAAAACATAAATACACACGCATATTGTCTTCAACTTAATAGACCATAATTAAGCTGTAGACAATCTGCGAGTGTATTTATGTTTTTCCCTTTTTTTTGCTGCAGATCTCATGATGGTCATTATAGACCGAAACCGATAATCTTAACAAAAATTTTGATACAACAGACGTAAATTAAAGGAAACTTATTGTATATACGGGTCAGTGTTTTATTCGCGACGATGTCGCAGCTTGTCATATTGTATTGTATGTCAATCAGGGACCTAGAAACGGCGGAGAGGCTCCGTCCCCGCCGCAGCCGCAGTGGTCCATAAACCCACGACGACTACCGCAGTCCACTTCACCCCTCCGCCGCTCCACACCGAACCCAGGGTTATTTGCGGTTCGGCCTCCTGGCGTGCCACAGGGGAGTGTTATGGGACCATTGCATTTCACAGCATATATAAATGACCTAGTAGATAGTGTCGGAAGTTCCATGCGGCTTTTCGCGGATGATGCTGTAGTATACGGAGAAGTTGCAGCATTAGAAAATTGCAGCGAAATGCAGGAAGATCTGCAGCGGAGAGGCACTTGGTGCAGGGAGTGGCAACTGACCCTTAACATGGACAAATGTAATGTATTGCGAATACATAGAAAGAAGGATCGTTCATTGTATGATTATATGATAGCGGAACAAAAACTGGTAGCAGTTACTTCTGTAAAATATCTGGGAGTATGCGCACGGAACGATTTGGAGTGGAATGATCATATAAAATTGATTGTTGGTAAGGCGGGTACCAGGTTGAGATTCATTGGGAGAGTCCTTCGAAAATGGAGTCCATCAACAAGGGAGGTGGCTTACAAAACACTCGTTAGACCTATACTTGAGTATTGCTCATCAGTGTGGGATCCGTACCAGATCGGGTTGACAGAGGAGATAGAGAAGATCCAAAGAAGAGCGGCGCGTTTCGTCACAGGGTTATTTGGTAGCCATGATAGCGTTACGGAGATGTTTAGCAAACTCAAGTGGCAAACTCTGCAAGAGAGGCGCTCTGCATCGCGGTGTAGCTTGCTCGCCAGGTTTCGAGAGGGTGCGTTTCTGGATGAGGTATCGAATATATTGCGTCCCCCTACTTATACCTCCAGAGGAGATCACGAATGTAATATTAGACAGATTCGAGCGCGCACGGAGGCATTCCGGTAGTCGCTCATCCCGCGAACCATACGCGACTGTAACAGGAAAGGGAGGTAATGACAGTGGCACGTAAAGTGCCCTTCGCTTACACTGCTGGGTGGCTTGCGGAGTATAAATGTAGATGTAGATCCTCCGGGGAACATCTCAGACGAGACGAGTGTAATCTCTATATATGCGTGGTAGAGTAATGGTGGTGAACGTGGAGAACTTGGTTGCGCAGCAATCTCCGACATAGTGTGACTAAGGCGGAATAAGGGGAACCAGCGCGCATTCGCCGAGGCAGATGGAAAGTTGCCTAAAAACCATCCACAGACTGGCCTGTTTACCGGACCTCGACACAGATCCGCCGGGCGGATTCGTGTCGGCCAACCGGGCGGGCTTAGCTTCTGATATTACTTCCTTCCACGTATGAGGGCTAGTCAGAAAATAAGGTCCGATCAGGCGCAAAAACGAAACCACAGTGAAAACCTGACAAAGCTTTGCACAGATGTGTTGGACAGTGTCTCCAGTACGCCTGCTGATCGTGTCTCGTCGCTCTCTACACTTCTGACCGCACAGTGGCCATTTAAAGAGGACTAGATACGTAGTGTCTACCACCAAGTACGAGAGCCCATGAGAGATACGCCTGATGGTATGCAGCCCACATAACCTAACTGTCATGCTAATCCTTCATGAAAATCCTCCGGTCGCACGCTGCAGGGCAATGAGTACGGTCCTGCAGCATTTTCGGTGGAATGTGTTTGGTCACTCACTGTACAGCCCAGACGTGGCTGTCTCATTTTCATCTCTGCTCACTTGAAACTCTATGAAGACAACTTTTTGGCAAAGACAAGGAACAGAGGATCAGCTTAGAGAATTGGCGAAAAGCACAGGCGGCTGCCATGCATGACGAGGGCAATGGAAAGTGGGTACGACGCTACGACAAGCATCTAAGTCGGAGCGGCGACTATGTAGAGAAGTAGCTGGTTGGTGTAGCTAGCTGTTGCTACTGAAACATTTTTGGTTTTCACACTGGTTTCCACTTCGCGATCGCCTGTACTTTACTTTCGGAACAGCCCTCGTATATCTCGCGTTATGACCGTGACGAGAAAATTCGAGAAACTATAGGCAATACACAGGCTTTTTATTTTCTTTGTTTACACGTCAAGTTCCGTACGACCAAATTGAGGAGCAAATCTCAAAGGTCATGGAACGTGTGAGTATATGCAATTACAACAAACGTAATAACAGATAAAAATAAATGTTCATGAACGCTAAAAAAGTCGGTCCGCAAGTTTAAGTAAACGGTATCAGCAATAGAATAAAAATGAGCTTAATGTTTCAAGGAATTCCTCGACAGAATAGAAGGAGTGACCCATGAGGAAACTCTTCCGTTTCGATTTGAAAGCGCCTGGATTCCTGCTAAGATTTCTGAATTCTAGTGGTAGCTTACTGAAAATCGATGCAGCAGTATAATGCACAACTTTCTGCACAAGAGTTAAGGAAGTATGATCCAAATGCAGGCTTGATTTGTGCCGAGTGAAAGCTGCTTATTCTTAGGAATAAGTTAATATTGTTAACAAGAAACGACAGTAAGGAATATATATATATATATATATATATATATATATATATATATATATATATATAGAGAGAGAGAGAGAGAGAGAGATAAGGTACACCACTTATTGCCCGAACCGCCCGTTTCTGAGCCAAAAATACCCTTTTAGAATGGGAAGAATTACCCCAAAACATAATACCATACGACATAAGGGAATGAAAATAAGCAAAGTAGATTAATTTTCGTGTCGAACGGTCACTCACTCCTGATACCGTTCGACTAGTAAAAATTTGAGTCTTAAGTCTTGGAACAAGATCCTGAACGTGGGCTTTCCACGACAGCTTACTATCTATCTGAAAATCTATAAATTTAAAGTTTTCAGTTTCATTAATCATATGCCCATTGTGTGAAATTAAAACCTCAGTTTTTGTTTAATTGTGTGTTAGAAACTGAGAAAAACAAAGCCTTACCCCCCCATGAACCATGAACCTTGCCGCTGGTGGGGAGGCTTGCGTGCCTCAGCGATACAGATAGCCGTACCGTAGGTGCAACCACAACGGAGGGGTATCTGTTGAGAGGCCAGACAAACGTGTGGTTCCTAAAGAGGGGCAGCAGCCTTTTCAGTAGTTGCAGGGGCAACAGTCTGGATGATTGACTGATCTGGCCTTGTAACAATAACCAAAACAGCCTTGCTGTGCTGGAACTGCAAACGGCTGTAAGCAAGGGGAAACTACAGCTTTAATTTTTCCCGAGGGCATGCAGCTGTACTGTATGATTAAATGATGATGGCATCCTCTTGGGTAAAATATTCCGGAGGTAAAATAGTCCCCCATTCGGATCTCCGGGCGGGGACTACTCAGGAGGATGTCGTTATCAGGAGAAAGAAAACTGGCGTTCTACGGATCGGAGCGTGGAATGTCAGATCCCTTAATCGGGCAGGTAGGTTAGAAAATTTAAAAAGGGAAATGGATAGGTTAAAGTTAGATATAGTGGGAATTAGTGAAGTTCGGTGGCAGGAGGAACAAGACTTCTGGTCAGGTGACTACAGGGTTATAAACACAAAATCAAATAGGGGAATGCAGGAGTAGGTTTAATAATGAATAGGAAAATAGGAATGCGGGTAAGCTACTACAAACAGCATAGTGAACGCATTATTGTGGACAAGATAGATACGAAGCCCACACCTACTACAGTAGTACAAGTTTATATGCCAACTAGCTCTGCAGATGACGAAGAAATTGAAGAAATGTACGATGAAATAAAAGAAATTATTCAGATAGTGAAGGGAGACGAAAATTTAATAGTAATGGGTGACTGGAATTCGGTAGTAGGAAAAGGGAGAGAAGGAAACGAAGTAGGTGAATATGGACTGGGGCAAAGAAATGAAAGAGGAAGCCGCCTGGTAGAATTGTGCACAGAGCACAACTTAATCATAGGTAACACTTGATTCAAGAATCATAAAAGAAGGCTGTATACATGGAAGAACCCTGGAGATACTAAAAGGTATCAGATATTATATAATGGTAAGACAGAGATTTAGGAACCAGGTTTTAAATTGTAAGACATTTCCAGGGGCAGATGTGGACTCTGACCACAATCTATTGGTTATGACCTGTAGATTAAAACTGAAGAAACTGCAAAAAGTTGGGAATTTAAGGAGATGGGACCTGGATAAACTAAAAGAACCAGAGGTTGTACGGAGTTTCAAGAAGAGCATAAGGGAGCAATTGACAGGAATGGGGGAAAGAAATACAATAGAAGAAGAATGGGTAGCTTTGAGGGATGAAGTAGTGAAGGCAGCAGAGGATCAAGTAGGTAAAAAGACGAAGGCTAGTAGAAATCCTTGGGTAACAGAAGAAATATTGAATTTAATTGATGAAAGGAGAAAATATAAAAATGCAGAAAATGAAGCAGGCAAAAAGGAATACAAACGTCTCAAAAATGACATCGACAGGAAGTGCAAAATGGCTAAGCAGGCATGGCTAGAGGACAAATGTAAGGATGTAGAGGCTTATCTCACTAGGGGTAAGATAGATACTGCCTACAGGAAAATTAAAGAGACCTTTGGAGAAAAGAGGACCACTTGTATGAATATTAAGAGCTCAGACGGAAACCCAGTTCTAACCAAAGAAGGGAAAGCAGAAAGGTGGAAGGAGTATATAGAGGTTATATACAAGGGCAATGTACTTGAGGACAATATTATGGAAATGGAAGAGGAGGTAGATGAAGATGAAATGGGAGATACGATACTGCGTGAAGAGTTTGACAGAGCACTGAAAGACCTGAGTCGAAACAAGGCCCCTGGACTAGACAACATTCCATTGGAACTACTGACGGCCTTGGGAGAGCCAGTCCTGACAAAACTCTACCATCTGGTGAGCAAGATGTGAGACAGGCGAAATACCCTCAGACTTCAAGAACAATATAATAATTCCAATCCCAAAGAAAGCAGGTGTTGACAGATGTGAAAATTACCGAACAATCAGTTTAATAAGTCACAGCTGCAAAATACTAACGCGAGTTCTTTACAGACGAATGGAAAAACTAGTAGAAGCCGACCTCGGTGAAGATCAGTTTGGATTCCGTAGAAATGTTGGAACACGTGAGGCAATACTGACCCTACGACTTATCTTAGAAGCTAGATTAAGGAAGGGCAAACCTACGTTTCTAGCATTTGTAGACTTAGAGAAAGCTTTTGACAATGTTGACTGGAATACTCTCTTTAAAATTCTGCAGGTGGCAGGGGTAAAATACAGGGAGCGAAAGGCTATTTACAATTTGTACAGAAACCAGATGGCAGTTATAAGAGTCGAGGGACATGAAAGGGTAGCAGTGGTGGGGAAGGGAGAGAGACAGGGTTGTGCCTCTCCCCGATGTTATTCAATCCGTATATTGACCAAGCAGTAAAGGAAACAAAAGAAAAATTCGGAGTAGGTATTAAAATTCATGGAGAAGGAATAAAAACTTGAGGTTCGCCGATGACATCGTAATTCTGTCAGAGACAGCAAAGGACTTGGAAGAGCAGTTGAATGGAATGGATAGTGTCTTGAAAGGAGGATATAAGATGACCATCAACAAAAGCAAAACGAGGATAATGGAATGTAGTCGAATTAAGTCGGTGTGTACTGGTACATCCACATCTACATGATTACTTCGCAATTCACATTTAAGTGCTTGGCAGAGGGTTCATCGAACCACAATGATACTAACCCTCTACCATTCCACTCCCGACAAGCGCGCGGGAAAAACGAACACCGAAACCTTTCTGTTCGAGCTCTGATTTCTCTTATTTTATTTTGATGATCATTCCTACCTATGTAGGTTGGGCTCAACAAAATATTTTCGCATTCGGAAGAGGAAGTTGGTGACTGAAATTTCGTAAATAGATCTCGCCGCGACGAAAACGCGTCTTTGCTTTAATGACTTCCATCCCAACTCGCGTATCATATCTGCCACACTCTCTTCCCTATTACGTGATAATACAAAACGAGCTGCCCTTTTTTGCACCCTTTCGATGTCCTCCGTCAATCCCACCTGGTAAGGATCCCACACCGCGCAGCAATATTCTAACAGAGGACCAACGAGTGTAGTGTAAGCTGTCTCTGTAGTGTACTTGTTTCATCTTCTATGTGTCCTGCCAATGAAACGCAACCTTTGGCTCCCCTTCCCCACAATATTATCTATGTGGTCTTTCCAACTGAAGTTGATCGTAATTTTAACACCCAGGTATTTAGTCGTCAGCTTTGAGAATTGTACTATTTATCGAGTAATCGAATTCCAACGGATTTCTTTTGAAAGTCATGTGGATCATCTCACACTTTTCGTTATTTAGCGTCAACTGTCACCTGCCACACCATACAGCAATCTTTTCTAAATCGCTTTGCAACTGATACTGGTCTTCGGATGACCTTACTAGACAGTAAAGTACAGCATCATCTGCAAACAACCTAACACAACTGCTCAGATTGTCATCCACGTGATTTATATAGATCAGGAACAGCAGAGGTCCCAGGACGCTTCCCTGGGGAACACCTGATATCACTTCAATTTTACTCGATGATTTGCCGTCTATTACTACGAACTGCGACCTTCCTGACAGGAAATCACGAATCCAGTCGCACAACTGAGACGATACCCCATAGGGTCGCAGCTTGATTAGAAGTCACTTGTGCGGAACGGTGTCAAAAGCTTTCCGGAAATCTAGAAATACGGAATCAACCTGAGATCCCCTGTCGATAGCGACCATTACTTCGTGCGTATAAAGAGCTAGCTGCGTTGCACAAGAACGATGTTTTCTGAAACCATGCTGATTGCGTATCAATAGATCGTTCCCTTCGAGGTGATTCATAATGTCTGAATACAGTATATGCTCCAAAACCCTACTGCAAACCGACGTCAATGATATAGGTCTGTAGTTCGATGGATTACTCCTACTAACCTTATTAAACACTGGTGCCACCTGCGCAATTTTCCAATCTGTAGGTACAGATCTATCGGTGAGCGAGCGGTTGTATATGATTGCTAAGTAGGGAGCTATTGTATCAGCGTACAATCTGGACCTGTAGACTTGGCTGTACTAGAAAGACTCCGCCTCACTCCATTAGGTGTCTTGCGGAGTATCATGTAGATGTAGACCGTAAGAGCGTTCTGGACTGATACGTGTATCAACCTGTAAGGTGTCAGGCAAATCCAACACTTTCCATGAAAGCCCTGACATGATAAGCAAATCCAGTAGTATGTCATATAGCTCCGAATAAATCGTGACATTAAATTAACCAAAGTAATACGAGTAACGAGCGAGCAAATGGAATACCACAGACTAACAAGAATGCCTAAATGCATGTCGTACCTTCCCACCGTGAGGCAGACGCAGTTCCGAGGGGAGAAGCGAGAACAGAAGCCAAGAGCAGAACCGTGTTAAGCTAGGGACGGACTGGACACCCACGTTGCCAGGTAACCACTAGGTGCACCTCCGAACCCATGTTAAAAGCTAGAGCCCTCCAGAAGAACAGTATAGATTTTACGGTAACACTGAAAGGACCACACCAGCCGCAAGTTTTAGCGTGAGACTTTTTCGCGTCTCAGTTACGTTGCAAACGTTAAAAACATTGCCCCACCACGAAAAGTATAACGTTTCTCATTGGAAAGACAGAATTTTTGTACGCGGAGCTTAAGGTTAACATTGAGAGCCTGATTGGTCAGATGAAAACGCAGCCAGATAGTTTTTTTAAACCAACTTTGGTAAACTGTAGTAATGAGAAGTTAGGAGAGAGTTGCTTCCGAGACGGCGAGATGTGAGGTGCTGCGCCGCCCTGACGCTGCCTGAACACCGACAAGGTAATGAACGCACCCGATGCCGCATTTTTGAGCGCATAAGGCTTCACTCAGAACTGCAGAAGTCTCATCTGTTACATCCCCTTTTTGCGTAATACGAGGGTCGGTCAAAAAGTAATGCCTCCCATTTTTTTTCTACTTAAAAAAATTAAGTTAAGTGAAAAATTTGAATTTGGCGCCATTCCTCAAACCTTCTTCTGCAATCCACTGCAGTAGTAACTTTCTGTGTCAACAGGTGGCAGCACAGCAGAAGTTTGTAAGATGGCCGACATCGATGTTCGTTTGAGACAGCGTTGTGTGATTTGATTCTTGAATGCAGAAGGTGAAACGCCCATACGCATTCATGAAAGACTGAAGAAGGTGTATGGTGTTGTGACAGTGGATGTCAGCACTGTTAGATGATGGGTTCGTCGCGTTGTAAGTAAGCTGAAGGGCAAACACCGTTGACTGACGAAAAGCGGAGGGCAGGCCGGTGAGTGCAGTGACTCCACACAACATTCAGCAAGTTGATGACATCATTCGTGGTGACCGTCGGGTGACTGCAGATGAAGTGTGTCACATTATTTCTCTTAGTAAAGGCAGTGTGATCACGATTATTAAACAATTGGGGTACTCAAAAGTTTGTGCACGGTGGGTTCCAAGAATGTTAACCGATCAGAATAAAGAGGCAAGGAAAACAATAGCCTCCCAACACTTGCAGCGCTTCCGTTTGGAGGGAGATGAGTTTCTGAAAAAAATTGTGACCGGGGACGAAACATGGGTGCATTTTTTTGAACCCGAATCAAAGAGGCAGTCAATGGAGTGGCGTCACACAAGCTCGCCGAGGAAGAAAAAATTCAAAACTGTGCGATCGGCAGGGAAAGTTATGGCAACAGTTTTCTGGGATACAGAGGGTGTGATTCTGGTTGATTTTTTGGAGCAGGGATGCACAATAAATTCTGTTCAATACGTCACAACCCTCAAAAAACTTAAAGCACGTCTTCAGCGAGTTCGCCCAACAAAATCAATGGCAAATGTTCTTCTTTTGCATGACAATGCAAGACCACACACCAGTCGTCACACCTCTGACGAGATTGTCAAAATTGGATGGGAAGTTTCGCCTCATCCCCCATACAGCCCTGACCTGGCACCATCAGACTTCCATCTGTTCGGGCCACTAAAAGAAGCTCATCGTGGGATTCATTTTGAAGATGAGGAGGCCGTCAAAACATCCGTGCGTCAATGGCTTAGGAAGCAGAGCTGTGATTTTTACCGTGCTGGGATACATGCCCTTGTTCAAAGATGGACCAAAACTGTAGAGATGGGCGGAGATTACATTGAAAAATGACAAAATGATCCTCAATGTTGTGGTTTTCAACCTATGTAATTGCATTTAAATTTCCTGACAATTAAATGTAGAAAAAAAATAGGAGGCATTACTTTTTGACTGACCCTCGTACTAGTGTCGATCGTCAATTAAAGCTCATGGTATTCACATTTGCTACGTAAGTTAAAATGTGAAACGCGATGATTTTTCTGTTATATAATTATTGAGAAGGCACATCAGCCACTGTAATTTACGACAAGATTGATAGGTAATTAAAGATAATTGAGGGTCACTGTAGACCATTTTGATAGTTTTCTCTGTTGTGAAAGTTTAAACCTAGATTATAGATGTGATTTGGCATAGGTCATCCTTCGATCCATTGTGTAAGTAGGCTGTTTAGGTTTTCTTATTGGTAACTCCACGTAGCGCTTTATATGAAAATCACTGGCTGTGCTGTGTGCAGTCTGTGGCTGGGTGGCATTGTTGTCTGCCATTGTAGTGTTGGGCAGTTGGCTGTTAACAGTGCGTAGCGTTGCGCAGTTGGAGGTGAGCCGCCAGCAGTGGTGGATGTGGGGAGAGAAATGGCGGAGTTTTGAAAGTTGTAAGACTGGATGTCATGAACTGCTATGTACATTATGACTTTTGAACACTATTAAGGTAAATACATTGTTTGTTCTCTACCAAAATCTTTCATTTGCCAACTGTGCCTATCAGTAGCAGAAGTACTCTCGGCCTCACTCCATTAGGTGTCTTGCGGAGTATCATTTAGATGTAGACTGTAAGAGCGTTCTGGGCTGGTGTGTGTATCAACCCACAGACTATTATTCTGTAGTAGTTACCGAGTTACGTAGAAAGGAGAGCCGAATTTCCACTTCACTTTGGACAGGGTAGCTACGTTCGGAAGACTGGCGGCAATTGGGCCAGCGAGGTAGTCTGCGTGGAGCCGCCGCGCCGCCACGGTGGGGTGACTTCCGGCAGACGATGCCCTGGAGCCGTGAGCTGCGCGCAGGCTGACCGGACAACGCGCCCTGCTGCGTCCCACTTGGTGGCCGGACCGCCGCTAAAGGTCACCGCGACAATTAAATGGCAAACGCGCGCTCACCGCCTTTGTGTACGCAGTTCACCATCCATCGCGGACGGCTGACCTCACCGTCGCAGAAAACACTCGTATACGTATTTTACCTTACCGATTGTTACTAATATTTCTTTACTGCTTCATAAATGACGGTAATCAAGTTAGTACCATTTCTCGATTATCATAATCCATCTTCATCATCACATGCGGTCCAGTCGCATTAATGTGCCCCTCGTCCCCAGCTAAACTACTGGCCATTAAAACTGCTACACCACGAAGATGTGCTACAGACGCGAAATTTAACCGACAGGAAGAAGATGCTGTGACATGCAAATGATGAGCTTTTCAGGGCATTCACACAAGGTTGGCGCCGGCGGTGACACCTACAACGTGCTGAGATGAGGAAAGTTTCCAACCGATTTCGCATACACAAACAGCAGTTGACTGGCGTAGCCTGGTGAAACGTTGTGATACCTCGTGTAAGGAGGAGAAATGCGTACCATCACGTTTCCGACTTTGATAAAGCACGGATTGTAGCCTATCGCGATTGCGATTATCGTATCGCGACATTGGTGCTCGCATTGGTTGAAATCCAATGACTGTTAGCAGAATATGGAATCGATGAGTTCAGGAGGGTAATAACAGAACGCCGTGCTCGATCCCAACGGCCTCTTATCACTAGCTGTCGAGATGACAGGCATCTTATCCGCGTGGCTGTAATGGATCGTGCAGCCACATCTCGATCCCTGAGTCAACAGATGGGGACGTTTGCAAGACAACAACCATCTGCACCGACAGTTCGACGTCGTTTGCAGCAGCATGGACTATCAGCTCGGAGACCGTGGATGCGGCTACCCTTGACGCTGCATCACAGACAGGACCGCCTGCGATGGTGTACTTAACTACGAATCTGGGAGCACGAATGGCAAAACATTTTTTCGGATTAATGCAGGTTCTGTTTACAGCATCATGACGGCCGAATCCGTGCTTGGCGACATCGCGGTGAACGCACGTTGGAAGCGTGTATTCGTCATCGACATACTGGCGTATCACCCTGCGTGATGGTATGGGGTGCCATTGGTTACACGTCTTCGTCACCTCTTGTTCGCCTTGACGTCACTTTGAACTGTGCACGTTACATGTCAGAGGTGTTACGACCCGTGGCTCTACCCTTTATTCGATCCCTGCGAAACCCTACATTTCAGCAGGATAATGCACGACCGCATGTTGCAGGTCCTGTACGGGCCTTTATGGATGCAGAAAATGTTCGACTGCTGCCCTGGCCAGCACATTCTCCAGATCTCTCACCAATGGAAAACGTCTGGTCAATGGTGGCCGAGGAACCGGCTCGTCACAGTACGCCAGTCACTACTCTCGATGAACTGTGGTATCGTGTTGAAGCTGCATGGGCATCTGTACCTGTACAAGCCATCCGAGCTCTGTTTGACTCAATGCCCAGGCGTCCCAAGGCCGTTATTACGGTCAGAGGTGGTTGTTCTGTTTACTGATTTCTCAGGACCTATGCACCCAAACTGCGTGGAAAGGTAATGCCATGTCAGTTCTAGTATAATATATTTGTCCAATGAATACCAGTTTATCATCTGTATTTCTTCTTGGTGTAGCAATTTCAATGTCAAGTAGTGTATGTTCGACATCAACGTGAAGCAGCGACTCAGACTGCAGGTGACAAAACTTAACAATGGAGGGTGCACACTGAGGCGAAGAAAGTCACGTGACAGCGATAGGCACTTACACAGACGGCGGCAGTATCTCGTATTCAGGGCATCAAAGGGCAGTGTATTGGAGCAGCTGAGATTTGTACTGAGGGTGGTTCACATGTAAAGGTTCTCGACATGGTTATGGCCACACGACGGGAATTAACACAGTTTGAACGTGGGAAGGTAGTTGGAGCTAGACGCATGGGACGTATCATTTCGGAAATCGTCAGGGAATTCCATATTGCGAAATCCACAGTGTCAAGGATGTGACGAGAATAACAAATTTCAGCCGTTACCTCCCACCACGGTCAAGGCAGTGACCAACGGCCTTTTTAGCGATCGAGAGCAGCGGCGTTAGCGTACAGTTGCCTGTGCTGACACACAAGCAACACTGAGCGAAATAACCGCAGAAATCAAG
The DNA here is from genome assembly GCF_023897955.1 of Schistocerca gregaria. NCBI lineage: Eukaryota > Metazoa > Arthropoda > Insecta > Orthoptera > Acrididae > Schistocerca > Schistocerca gregaria. The sequence goes on from NC_064922.1 coordinate 937,336,071, forward strand.
GTGGGATGTACGACGAGCGTTAGGCCATTGCGGCGAAATATGGCATCAATGGATTGTGGCAGCAGAAGAACGGTGCTAGAGCCTTTTCTAACAGCACATCGCCTGCAGGGCCTTTCCTGGGCTCGTGATCATATCGGTTGGAGCCCGGACGACTGGGAAACCGTGCTCTGGTCAGAGTAGTCCCAATTTCAGTTGGTATGAGCTGACAGTAGGGTTAGAGTGGGCGCAGACGTGCGATTAGTCATGGACTGTGTGGCTGGTCCCAGCGGAGGTTCGGCTCCTCCCCCAGGCATGGATTTTTTTTTTTTTTTTTTTTTTTTTTTTTTTTTTTTTTTTTTTTTTTTTTTTTTGGTAGCGCAGACCCCAGGAAGCCATGGACCAAAGTTGTCAACAAGGGTCTGTGCAAGTTACTGTTGGTTCCATAGTGGTGTAGGCTGAGTTTACTTGGAATGGACTCAGTCCTCTGGTCCAACTGAACTGATGATTGACTGGGAATGGTAACTTTCGGCTACTTTGAGACAATTTGCAGCCATTCATTTACTTCATGTTCCCAAAGAACGATGGAATTTTTATTGATGACAATGTGCCATATCACAGTGCCACAATTGTTCACGATTGGTTTGAAGAATATTCGATACAGTTCGAGCGAATTATTTGGCCACCCATATCGTCTGACATGAATTCAAAATGATTCAAATGGCTCTGAGCAGTGTGGGACTTAACATCTGAGGTCATCATCAGTCCCCTAGAGCATAGAAATACTTAAACCTAACTAACCTAAGGAGATCACACACATCCATGCCCGAGGCAGGATTCGAACCTGCGACCGTAGCGGTCGCGCGGTTCCACACCGTAGCGCCTACAACCGCTCGGCCACTCTGGCCGGCGACATGAATTCCATCGAACACTTGTGGGACATAATCGACGGGTCAGACCGTGCAGAAAATTTTGCACTGGCAAAATTCGGCAGTTATGGACGGCTATAGAGGCAGCTTGGTTCAATATTTCTGCAGGGGACTTCCAACGGCTTGTTGAGTCCACGCCACGTCAAGTTGCTGCGCTACGCCGGGAAAATTAAAGTCGGACACGATATCAGGAGATGGTGCGTGTGTCTGACTAGCAGTCATTCCTCGACAGGTGGAGCTGCTGTCGCCTGGACGGTTTTATATCGATAGTAGGTCGGTCGTCAATACGTTTTGGCTGAACAGTGTGTATCCGTATTCAGAGACGCATAGCATTGTTGGATGAAGAAAAGAAGCGTTGCGGAAAGGCGAAGAAATCCCGGCGGAGGGGTCGGGAAAACAGTGGCCCACGCAGCGCAGTAGCGCATGGCCTGTGCACGAGCGAGCCGTGCTGGGTAGCGCAGTGACGGCGACAGCGCAGGTAGCGGGTCAGGCAGCCTTCAAGGTCGCCCCGGTAGCCCTCGGGCCTGAACACGATGCGCAGAAGCGGACAGTTTCGGGCACTCTTCCGCAGGCGCCTCCCTGACTGCGTTGCCACAAATCAAAGGCGCCGCCAACAAAAAAGGAAGACTAATGCGTGTCGTCATACCAACAACGAGGTTAATGTAGGTGAAACACAAGTTCAGCAACGATCAAGAACTTTGCAAGTAAGGAGCCACCCATACACTGACATCAGCCACCATCTCGCTCCAGCTTGCCGCAGCGTCGTTCGTCATTGACCTTCGTCTGTAACCTCCAACGGTTCACGCCTGTAACACCAGAAATGCATATCCTCCTATTTTCCATCTATTGTACTATTTTTCCTTATTTTATTACCTGAAGATATGACATTTCTGCGTCTTTATATACTGTAATTGTTTTACTATACAGGGTGTTACAAAAAGGTATGACCAAATTTTCAGGAAACATTCCTCACACACAAATAAAGAAAAGATGTTATGTGGACATGTGTCCGGAAACGCTTAATTTCTATGTTAGAGCTCATTTTAGTTTCGTCAGTATGTACTGTACTTCCTCGATTCACCGCTCAGTGGAACACGTTATCGTGATTTCATACGGGATACTCTATCTGTGCTGCTAGAACATGTGCCTTTACAAGTACGACACAACATGTGGTTCATGCACGATGGAGCTCCTGCACATTTTAGTCGAATTGTTCGTACGCTTCTCAACAACAGATTCGGTGACCGATGGATTGGTAGAGGCAGACCAATTCCGTGGTCTCCACGCTCTTCTGACCTCAACACTCTTCACTTTCATTTATGGGGGCATTTGGAAACTCTCGTCTACGCAGCCCCGGTACCAAATGTAGAGACTCTCCATGCTCGTATTGTGGACGGCTGTGATACAATACGCCATTCTCCAGGGCTCCATCAGAACAACAGGGATTTCGTGAGTGCGACGGAGGGTGGATGCATGTATCCTCGCTAACGGAGGACACTTTGAACATTTCCTGTAACAAAACGTTTGAAGTCACGCTGGTACGTTGTGTTGCTGTGTGTTTCCATTCCACGATTAATGTGATTTGAAGAGAAGTAATAAAATGAGCTCTAAGATGGAAAGTAAGTGTTTCCAGACACATGTCCACGTAACATATTTTCTTTCTTTGTGTGTGAGGAACGTTTCCTGAAAGTTTGGCCGTACCTTTTTGTAACATCCTATATATCGATGTATAATTGCTTTGTTTTGTAAATATTATTTGTATTTTTACGCTGTGTCTGGCCTAGGGAAAACTATGCTATTGAACGATTACATCGATAGGTCGTGTGAAGAGCCAAAGTGTTTAGGATCTTTGGTAGTGTTAACTCTGCCGCGTGGAGCGCGGGCACAGAGAGTCTGGCTGGAGTAGGGCAGTGGAGCAGGTGTGCTGTGTGACGCTCCAGCGAGTTGCCGCGCTTTCGGGCTTTGGCATCATGTAATTGCGCTCGACTTGCTATGATAGTTTCTGACACGCAGTCGCGGACGGGAAGCATTAGTTGGTGCACATCAAGAGCCCGTTTCGCCTGGAGAATGTCATTGAAATTCAAACACCAGCATTAAAGTAACACCATTCCATTTCACTGCTTTAATTTCAAAGATCAGTTATAGTATTCATAGCTGGCTACAATAAGTAAACAGAGCTATATTTAGATTACACAATCACAAATTAAGAGTGCGAGTTTTGTTACCGTATTTTAGCTTACCTGTGACTGCAGCTCAGCTTGGTATGTACTAAATTTTACTATTGTTAATTGTTCAGAATCATTTAATTCAAGTTCTAAGTTAAATCTCTTATTTCTAAATTGTGTAGATTCAAGTACACAACCGGAAATTGAAATAAGAACACCGTGAATTCATTGTCCCAGGAAGAGGAAACTTTATTGACACATTCCTGGGGTCAGATACATCACATGATCACACTGACAGAACCACAGGCACATAGAGACAGGCAACAGAGCATGCACAATGTCGGCACTAGTACAGTGTATATCCACCTTTCGCCTCAATGCAGCCCGCTATTATCCCATGGAGACGATCGTAGAGATGCTGGATGTAGTCCTGTGGAACGGCTTGCCATGCCATTTCCACCTGGCGCCTCAGTTGGACCAGCGTTCATGCTGGACGTGCAGACCGCGTGAGACGACGCTTCATCCAGTCCCAAACATGCTCAATGGGGGACAGATCCGGAGATCTTGCTGGCCAGGGTAGTTGACTTACACCTTCTAGAGCACGTTGGGTGGCACGGGGTACATGCGGACGTGCATTGTCCTGTTGGAACAGCAAGTTCCCTTGCCGGTGTAGGAATGGTAGAACGATGGGTTCGATGACTGGATGTACCGTGCACTATTCAGTGTCCCCTCGACGATCACCAGAGGTGTACGGCCAGTGTAGGAGATAGCTCCCCACACCATGATGCCGGGTGTTGGCCCTGTGTGCCTCGGTCGTATGCAGTCGTGATTGTGGCGCTCACCTGCACGGCGCCAAACACGGATACGACCATCATTGGCACCAAGGCAGAAGCGACTCTCATCGCTGAAGACGACACGTCTCCATTCGTCCCTCCATTCACGCCTGTCGCGACACCACTGGAGGCGGGCTGCACGATGTTGGGGCGTGAGCGGAAGACGGCCTAACGGTGTCCGGGACCGTAGCCCAGCTTCATGGAGACTGTTGCGAATGGTCCTCGCCGATACCCCAGGAGCAACAGTGTCCCTAATTTGCTGGGAAGTGGCGGTGCGGTCCCCTACGGCACTGCGTAGGATCCTACGGTCTTAGCGTGCATTCTTGCGTCGCTGCGGTCCGGTCCCAGGTCGACGGGCACGTGCACCTTCCGCCGACCACTGGCGAGAACATCGATGTACTGTGGAGATCTCACGCCCCACGTATTGAGCAATGCGGCGGTACGTCCACCCGGCCTCCCGCATGCCCACTATACGCTCACGCTCAAAGTCCGTCAACTGCACATACGGTTCACGTCCACGCTGTCGCGGCATGCTACCAGTGTTAAAGACTGCGATGGAGCTCCGTATGCCACGGCAAACTGGCTGACACTGACGGCGGCGGTGCACAAATGCTGCGCAGCTAACGCCATTCGACGGCCAACACCGCGGTTCTTTGTGTGTCCCCTGTGCCGTGCGTGTGATCATTGCTTGTACAGCCCTCTCGCAGAGTCCGGAGCAAGTATGGTAGGTCTGACACACCGGTGTCAATGTGTTCTTTTTTCCATTTCCATGAGTGTAGCTTTTGAAATGATTGTTGAGATTGCCCAAGACTAACCTTATTTTATTGAATTTCGTAGTGCTTCAGAAACAAAGTTCACTATTAATTTCAGTAATTAAATTAACCTTCAATTATCCGGTTTTATTAATTCTTTTGCTAAATTAAGTCAGAGTGTAGCGAAATTTATTACTTCTGACAACCATTCAGTTTCTACACAACACGTGTGAACCTTCAGTTGCCACGATTTTAGTGCCAATTATATGTGCAATGACCTTTCTTTTTCAGTTATTATAGTAGTTTTCCAAAGGACTGGCGACCGTAATTTTCCCCAAATCTGAAATATCTAATTAACGCCAATTAATTGTTAACGTAAAGACCGCACATTTACTTTCTTTATTAATTTTGCCCTTAGGTCAGTGTCATAACTCACATGCTCCAAAATAATGAAAACTGAGATGACGACATATTCTCACATAGCTTTATACATAGAATGTAATTCAGGAAATTGATATTCACCTTTGGCACAAGATCCTTAAGAAAACCGGTGTTAAACTTCATGGTTAGTTTCAAAAGTCTCAATATCCGTAGGATCTTCTGAGTTTTGTCCCGTACCTCATCTTGACCAATCAGCGATTAGCTCACTCGGCGCCATTTTCTTTTGTAGTAGTAAATATTGGTGCCAGTGGAGTGTGTTTTCCTTTCTGTTCAGCTATTTTGGGGAATATAATTCAATATAGTGGTTGGAATAAAAGTGATTTGAGACACAAGTCATGGAAGAAAACGTTTCACCCGTTGGAGAAAGACGAAGGCCAAGGAAACGTTCACAGCATTCAGAAATGACCTTGGAGTGTTTAAATATGTTTTTAAATCTGGAGTAAATGCACTTACACAACCGGAACTCATCCAACCAAAGAATTCAATCTCTTCAGAGAAAAGGAGGAATGATGAAAAACTTCTGACTGCTCATTATGGGGAGAACTGGAGAGAAATCGAGGAGCTCAAGTTTTATAAGCATGTCATTGATGAAAATGCATTAGATCAAACTGATCATGAGTGAATGTGTGACATGATTCAAGAGGAACTTAATGTTGTGATATAGACATAGAAGAGTAAAATTATTTTCAGTTTTAGAAGTGAATCTCCTTCAAATTTTCAGTTTTATTTTAGTAGCTTATTTTCCTTTGGGATTTGATAGTTTCTTTCCTTCTCAAAGAAGAATGCTTAACAAATTTGAATTATTTTCCTGATTATAATATTCTGCTTTTCTTTGTGATCAATAAAGAGTTCTCATGAATGGAAAATTTGTAAATTTCTTTCATCATTAAACTGAAGAAATGTGCACAGTAGACATTTCGTTTATGAAATTGCAAACGCTATTCCAAACTAGCGAATATCTTCTGTAAAGTAACACAAGCAAAGACGATTAACTGATATTTATCACGAATAACACTGGTTCAAATGGTTCAAATGGCTCTGAGCACTATGGGACTCAACTGCTGTGGTTATTAGTCCCCTAGAACTTAGAACTACTTAAACCTAACTAACCTAAGGACATCACACACATCCAGGCCCGAGGCAGGATTCGAACCTGCGACCGTAGCAGTCGCACGGTTCCGGACTGCGCGCCTAGAACCGCGAGACCACCGCGGCCGGCGAATAACACTGGAATGTAATATTATATATACACTGTAGAAGAGAAAGTGGCTTGCAGTCGGAACCAAAAGGTGTTGCATATCGAGTCGCAACACTATAGTTCCCCGTGAAACCAACATCGTCCAAACAGTTCAGTATCAAAACTCACAAGATCTGAAAAGGGGGCTTGTCAAAACTTACATGTTCCATAGCTCATTAAGAAAACTCACTTGATCCATGATATTACCTTAAATAATCGTAATTTCTCAATAAGCAAACGTAATCTGAAATATACATAATGATTTATATCCATTGTTGTTGCACATACTGATGTCAATATATGGGACATGCGCACGACGCATGTAAAACAGGTTTTTAGTCGTTTGTGAAAATTAATGTTATTGGAGCAGGTGAGTTATGCTTCTGACCTATATATATATATATATATATATAGGTCAGAAGCATAATATATATATATATATATATTCCCGTTGCAAAAGACATTTATCTTAATGGAGATATATATATTTGCGAATGAGCCCATTTGGGCTGCGCGAAGTACTTAGTGGGGTGAATCAGCCTTTCTTTGTGCCCATACTTCTTTCATTCAATTGCTGCGGGCCTCTTTTCTTTCTTGAGGCCACCTGGTTCCAGTCTTCTTGTTTGGTTTCTCCACTTGGTCAGCTTGCCAGTTGTGAATTTTGGATCTCAAGATTTCCCTGTTTTGGATATCCTTTGGTGTAATTCCTGCTAGTTTCAGATCTGTTCTGGTTTCGCCAATCAGTTTCATTGGGTCTGTTTTAGATTTACTCCTGTTTTTTGATTTCCTGTTTGCCTCTGAGCCGATACTGTTCATCTACAAGTTTTGGGCCTAAAAGTTTGCTTACGATCTACCGTTCGTTTTTCTGAATGTTTTCTATGTATGTTTCCCTCTTTTAAATTAGTGTCTCTGATCCATTATTATTATGCAGAGCCTGTCTCAGAGTATCTCAAAAACGACGAGGATGGTCGAATGATCACGTGCCAGTGATTTGAGTTTATGTTTCTGTATGTGATGTACTTGTGATGCCGCAGGCACATTGTGTGTTCTGGTTTGATCTCTTCCTCTATGTACACTGTTAAGTGGGGCAGTATGAGGGAAACGTCACCGTGATAGGTGGAGCAGAAGTGGAAGAAACTTTTTTTTACATGTACTACAGAATATACCTAAATTGAAGAAGAGAGAAAATTTTGTCATATTACATAAGAGAAGCAGAAAGGAGAGTGTGAGTAATCAATAGAATTTTATAAGCACAAAGTAAAGGAAATCATTTAAAAAATATCTAATATAATGACTAGTTGGCACTTACCTCTAAGTAATGCTTCTTTCCTAGTCAGTATAGTACAAATAATTAAAAAAAACTGATTTCACTAAGAAGAAACACTGTATACTACTACACTTCACTATATGAGACGAGAGGAGAAAGTACTTTATCTTTTATGTTGCACTTGTTCACTGTCACTGCACACGATATTCTTGTGGTGAGAGTGGTGAGGTGGCGGTGCTGAGGGTCACAGGCTGGGGAGGACTCTGGCGATCGCTGTCTGCAGTGGAATCTGCAGGAAGTTTCCGAAGTTCTCGCGGTAGCGCCTGTGCTGCTCGGCCGTCGTGTTCTCCTCCCAGAGGTCCATCAGGGAGGCCAGCTGGTCGGTCTGCCTCCGCGCTACGATGGCGAATGCCTTCATGGCGAGGATCCAGAGAGTCACCAGTCATGGATATGGGTTGCAGTCTGGGGCGGTGATTGCTTCCACTGCGATGCTTCCCGGCGCCGTTGTGTTGATGTGGGCCACCATCTGCTGGCACGCTTCCCAGATGTTGGTGGCATTCCCGCAGGTGAATTGGTGCTCGAGGGTGTCGGTCATGCCACATACGTCACACTTGGCACTTCCGACGAGTTTTATCTCTGCCAGTCTTTGGTTGGTTGGTGAACCGAGGACCTCTCGTTCCGCAGCTGCTCACGCTAAGCACGCGACCACGGCGCTTCTGAGCTCACGTTATCCTTAATGTTGCACATCTTGCGGATGGACTACTCAGTTTGTATATTTTGCTTATTTTTTTTCATAGTTCCACACAACTTCTTCCTGTTTTCTCAATTGATCTGTGTGTAGTTTTCCAAGGCCTATCCACTGTGCCAACTTAAAACTAAATCTGAGGGGGGTGCGATGTGGAGGTTCCCTTGTGAGCATCGCCCACCGTAGCCTGCGCGGACTCTGCAGGCAGCAGAGAGACCGCGGAGGCGGCAGGCTGCGAGGGCAGGCGCACTGGGGCGTGACGTGTGGGGTCGGGTTTCAGGGGCCCTCAGCTGCCCGCGCCGGGCCGTTACCTGGGGGGCGGACCTGCTGGCCGTGCTGCGGGCGCTGCAAGCAATCACCACACATGCACAGCAACAGCTGCTTCCAGATCACGAGGCGGTAATGCCTGAAAGTGAAGCGCACGGAAGCGTGCGATCCTGAAAATCTGCTCGGGTTACCGTGCTAACAAACCAGTAGCTGGCCTACATATGAATTCCCCCAACAATTAACAAAATTAACCTCCTTGTAGGACTCTAAACGTACATTCACAGTTCTAACTAAACCTGCCTTGGCAATTAAAGTTGCTACAGGCGCGAAATGTAACCGACAGGATGAAGATGCTGTAATAAGCAAATGATTAGCTTTTCAGAGCATTCACACAAGGGTAGCGCCAGTGGCGACACCTACAACGTGCTGACATGAGGAAAGTTTCCAAGCGATTTCTCATACACAAACAGCAAGTGACCGGCGTTGTCTCGTGAAACGATGTTGTGACGCCTCGTGTAAGGAGGAGAAATGCCTACCGTCACTTTCATAAAGGTCGGATTCGGGCCTATCGCGATTGCGGTTTATCGTATCGCGACATTGCTGCTCGCGTTGGTCGAGATCCAATCACTTAACAGAATATGGAATCGGCGAGTTCAGGAGGGTAATACGGAACGTCGTGCTGGATCCAAACGGCCTCGTATCACTAGCGGTAGAGATGACAGGCATCTTATCCGCATGGCTGTAACGGATCGTGCAGCCACGTCTCGATCCCTGAGTCAACAGATGGCGACGTTTGCAAGACAACAACCATCTGCACCAACAGTTCGACGACGTTTGCAGCAGCATGGACTATCAGCTCGGAGACCATGTCTTCGGTTACCCTAGACGCTGCATCCCATACAGGAGCGCCTGCGATTGTGTACTCAACGACGAACCTGGGTGCACGAATAGCAAAACGTCACTTTTTCGGATGAATCCAAGTTCTGTTTACAGCAACATGATGGTCGAATCCGTGTTTGGCGACATCGCGGTGAACGCACATTCGAAGCGTGTATTCGTCATCGCCATACTGGCGTATCACCCGGCGTGATGGTTTGGGGTGCCAATGGTTATACGTCTCGGTCACCTCTTGTTCGCATTGACGGCACTTTGAACAGCGGACGTTACGTTTCAGATGTGATACGACCCGTGGCTCTACCCTTCATTCGATCCCTGCGAAACCCTTCATTTCAACAGGACAATGCACGACCGCATGTTGCAGGTCCTGTACGGGCCTTTCTGGATACAGAAAATGTATGACTGCTGCCCTGGCCAGCACGTTCTCCAGATCTCTCACCAATTGAAAACGTCTGGTCAATGGTGGCCGAGCAACTGGCTCGTCACAATACGCCAGTGACTACTCTTGATGAACTGTGGTATCGTGTTGAAGCTGCATGGGGAGTGTACCTGTACACGCCATCCAAGCTCGCTCTGACTCAATCCCCAGGCGTATCAAGGCCGTTGTTAAGGCCAGAGATGGTTGTTCTGGGTACTGATTTCTCAGGATCTATGCACCCAAATTGCGTGAAAATGTAATCACATGTCAGTTCTAGTATAGTATGTTTGTCCAATGAATACCCGTTCATCACGTGCATTTCTTCTTGGTGTAGTAACTTTTATGGCCATTAGTGTAGAAACAAAACCTGTGAATTACTGTCCTCCTGCAACCAAAATCATAAACGTCTTTCATGATTTAACCCCTTAGCTCGTAAGGTCATTACATCCAAATTAAAATACTCTGAAAGGGATAAGGTTGGGTTGCGATGATTTGGGGGGGGGGGGGGGGGAGAACAAACTGCGAGGTCATCGGTCTCATCAGATTAGGAAAGGAAGGGGGAGGAAGTCGGCCTTGTCCTTTCAAAAGAACCCACCCGGCATTCGTCTGAAACGATTTAGGGAAATCACGGAAAACCCAAATATGATGGCCGGATGCGGGACTGACCGTCCTCCTTCCGAATGCGAGAGTCCAGTGTGCTAACCACTGCGCCACCTCGCTCGGTAAAATACTCTGAGACTTCAGCGTGTTAATGTACAGTGTCTTCGGAAATTCCCGTTACAAAATTCTAGGACTTGTAGAGGGGAATGAGTACATAAGGTTTTGAACAGGAACCCATGTCCGGAGACATACCGTTACCGTTCTACGACGGTTTCAATTCAGATCTACACTGAAGCACCAAAGAAACTGGTACAGGCAAGATATTTCAAATACAGAGGTATGTAAACAGGCAGGATACGACGCTGCGGTCGGCAAAGCCTATCAGATTAGAGGTATCAGGCCCTCTCTTACATCGGACCAGTGTTCCACACATGCAGCATTTCATTCATCAGAGTTCCATCATGACCGTAGTTTAAAGAAGAAAATTAGATTACTCTAGTGACAATATGAATAAAGAGTAATGATTAAGACCTAATAAAGTAAATGCTGGCAATATTTTTACAACAAGTGCTGTCGCAGTTGCTAGTTAGCTTACTGCTGCTACAATGGCAGGTTATCAAGATTTAAGCGAGTTCGAACGTGGTGTTATAGAAGGCGCACGAGCGATGCGACACAGCATCTCCGAAGTAGCGATGAAGTGGGGATTTTCCCGTACGACCATTTCACGAGTGTACCGTGAATATCGGGAGTCCGGTAAAACATCAAATTTCCGACATCGCTGCGGCCGGAAAAAATGCTGCAACAAAGGGCTCGGCTCTGAGCACTATGGGACTTAACATCTATGGTCATCAGTCCCCTAGAACTTAGACCTACTTAAACCTAACAAACCTAAGGACATCACACACATCCATGCCCGAGGCAGGATTCGAACCTGCGACCGTAGCAGTCGCGCGGTTCCGGACTGAGCGCCTGAACCGCTAGACCACCGCGGCCGGCACAACAAAGGGACCAACAGCTACTGAAGAGAACCGTTCAGCGTGACAGAAGTGCAAGGCTTCAGCAAATTGCTGCAGATTTCAATGCTGGGCCATCGACAAGTGTCAGCGTGCGACGCATTCAACGAAACATCATCGATATGGGCTTTCGAAGCCGAAGGCCCACTCGGTTAGCCTTGATGACTGCACGACATAAAGCTTTACGTCTCGCTTGGGCCCGTCAACACCGATATTGGACTGTTGATGACTTAAAACATGGTCCCTGGTCGGACGAGTTTCTACATCTACATCTACATCTACATCCGTACTCCGCAAGCCACCTGACGGTGTGTGGCGGAGGGTACCCTGAGTACCTCTATCGGTTCTCCCTTCTATTCCAGTCTCGTATTGTACGTGGAAAGAAGGATTGTCGGTATGCTTCTGTGTGGGCTCTAATCTCTCTGATTTTATCCTCATGGTCTCTTCGCGAGATATACGTAGGAGGGAGCAATATACTGCTTGACTCTTCGGTGAAGGTATGTTCTCGAAACTTTAACAAAAGCCCGTACCGAGCTACTGAGCGTCTCTCCTGCAGAGTCTTCCACTGGAGTTTATCTATCATCTCCGTAACGCTTTCGCAATTACTAAATGATCCTGTAACGAAGCACGCTGCTCTCCGTTGGATCTTCTCTATCTCTTCTATCAACCCTACCTGGTGCGGATCCCACACTGCTGAGCAGTATTCAAGCATTGGGCGAACAAGCGTACTGTAACCTACTTCCTTTGTTGTCGGATTGCATTTCCTTAGGATTCTTCCAATGAATCTCAGTCTGGCATCTGCTTTACCGACGATCAACTTCATATGATCATTCCATTTTAAATCACTCCTAATGCGTACTCCCAGATAATTTATGGAATTAACTGCTTCCAGTTGCTGACCTGCTATTTTGTAGCTAAATGATAAGGGACCTATCTTTCTATGTATTCGCATCACATTACACTTCGCTACATTGAGATTCAATTGCCATTCCGTGCACCATGCGTCAATTCGCTGCAGATCCTCCTGCATTTCAGTACAATTTTCCATTGTTGCAACCCCTCGATACACCACAGCATCATCTGCAAAAAGCCTCAGTGAACTTCCGATGTCATCCACCAGGTCATTTATGTATATTGTGAACAGCAACGGTCCTATGACACTCCCCTGCGGCACACCTGAAATCACTCTTACTTCGGAAGACTTCTCTCCATTGAGAATGACGTGCTGCGTTCTGTTATCTAGGAACTCCTCAATCCAATCACACAATTGATCTGATAGTCCGTATGCTCTTACTTTGTTCATTAAACGACTGTGGGGAACTGTGTCAAACGCCTTGCGGAAGTCAAGAAACACGGCATCCACCTGTGAACCCGTGTCTAAGGCCCTCTGAGTGTCGTGGACGAATAGCGCGAGCTGGGTTTCACACGATCGTCTTTTTCGAAACCCATGCTGATTCCTACAGAGTAGATTTCTAGTCTCCAGAAAAGACATTATACTCGAACATAATATGTGTTCCAAAATTCTACAACTGATCGACGTTAGAGATATAGGTCTATAGTTCTGCACATCTGTTCGACGTCCCTTCTTGTGAACGGGGATGACCTGTGCCCTTTTCCAATCCTTTGGAACGCTTCGCTCTTCTAGAGACCTACGGTACACCGCTGCAAGAAGGGGGGCAAGTTCCTTCGCGTACTCTGTGTAAAATCGAACTGGTATCCCATCAGGACCAGCGGCCTTTCCTCTTTTGAGCGATTTTAATTGTTTCTCTATCCCTCTGTCGTCTACTTCGATATCTACCATTTTGTCAACTGTGCGACAATCTAGAGAAGGAAGCACAGTGCAGTCTTCCTCTGTGAAACAGCTTTGGAAGAAGACATTTAGTAATTCGGCCTTTAGTCTGTCATCCTCTGTTTCAGTACCATTTTGGTCACAGAGTGTCTGGACATTGTGTTTTGATCCACCTACCTCTTTGACATAGGACCAAAATTTCTTAGGATTTTCTGCCAAGTCAGTACATAGAACTTTACTTTCGAATTCATTGAAAGCCTCTCGCATAGCCCTCCTCACACTACATTTCGCTTCGCGTAATTTTTGTTTGTCTGCAAGGCTTTGGCTATGTTTATGTTTGCTGTGAAGTTCCCTTTGCTTCCGCAGCAGTTTTCTAACTCGGTTGTTGTACCACGGTGGCTCTTTTCCATCTCTTATGATCTTGCTTGGCACATACTCATCTAACGCATATTGTACCATGGTTTTGAACTTTGTCCACTGATCCTCAACACTATCTGCACTTGAGACAAAACTTTTGTGTTGAGCCATCAGGTACTCTGTAATCTGCTTTTTGTCACTTTTGCTAAACAGAAAAATCTTCCTACCTTTTTTAATATTTCTATTTACGGCTGAAATCATCGACACAGTAACCGCTTTATGATCGCTGATTCCCTGTTCTGCATTAACTGATTCAAATAGTTCGGGTCTGTTTGTCACCAGAAGGTCTAATATATTATCGCCACGAGTCGGTTTTCTGTTTAACTGCTCAAGGTAGTTTTCAGATAAAGCACTTAAAAATATTTCACTGGATTCTTTGTCCCTGCCACCCGTTATGAACGTTTGAGTCTCCCAGTCTATATCCGGCAAATTAAAATCTCCACCCAGAACTATAACATGGTAGGGAAATCTACTCGAAATATTTTCCAAATTATTCTTCAGGTGCTGAGCCACAACAGCTGCTGAGCCCGGGGGCCTATAGAGACATCCAATTACCATGTCTGAGCCTGCTTTAACCGTGACCTTCACCCAAATCATTTCACAATTCGAATCTCCGTCAATTTCCTTCGATACTATTGCACTTCTTATCGCTATAAACACGCCTCCCCCTTCAATGTCCAGCCTATCTCTGCGGTATACATTCCAATCAGAGTTTAGGATTTCATTACTGTTTACGTCTGGTTTCAGCCAACTTTCTGTTCCTAGTACTATATGGGCGTTGTGATCGTTTATTAATGAGAGCAGTTCTGGGACCTTTCTATAGACGCTCCTGCAGTTTACTATTAGCACATTAATATTGTTATTCCTTGTTGCATTTTGCCTACTCCTGCCTTGCCGCGTCTCAGGAGGCGTCTTGTCGGGCCTAGGGAGGGAATTCTCTAACCTAAAAAAAACCCATGTGCACTCCACACGTACTCCGCTACCCTCGTAGCCGCTTCCGGCGTGTAGTGCACGCCTGACCTATTCAGGGGGACCCTACATTTCTCCACCCGATAGCGGAGGTCGAGAAATTTGCACCCCAGCTCTCCGCAGAATCGTCTGAGCCTCTGGTTTAAGCCTTCCACTCGGCTCCAAACCAGAGGACCGCGATCGGTTCTCGGAACGATACTACAAATAGTTAGCTCTGATTCCACCCCGCGAGCGAGGCTTTCCACCTTCACCAACTCCGCCAACCGCCTGTACGAACTGAGGATGACCTCTGAACCCAGACGGCAAGAGTCATTGGTGCCGACATGAGCAACAATTTGCAGTCGGGTGCACCCAGTGCTCTCTATCGCCGCCGGTAGGGCCTCCTCCACATCTC
The DNA here is from genome assembly GCF_023897955.1 of Schistocerca gregaria. NCBI lineage: Eukaryota > Metazoa > Arthropoda > Insecta > Orthoptera > Acrididae > Schistocerca > Schistocerca gregaria. The sequence continues at coordinate 937,351,180 of NC_064922.1, forward strand.
GGATGAGACCCCCCGGCAAGCAGACAGAGTGAACACTGGCCTTCTTCCCCGACCTTTCCGCTATTTCCCTAAGGGGCTCCATCACCCGCCTAACGTTGGAGCTCCCAATAACTAATAAACCCCTCCCCCCGTGTGCCTGCTCGGACCTTGCTGAAGGAGCAGCCACATGTCCACTCACAGGCAGAGCGGGCGATGCCACACGGCCATCCTCCACATTGATCCTCCGCCTCGTGCGCCGCGAACGCCGCTGAACCCGCCACTCCCCTTGGGGAGAGGGTGGCCCAACCGCGCCCGGTACCCGCGAAGATGTCTCGACAGCAGGGACAGTGGGTGAAGCATCTAACACCTGGGGTGCACCATGCGACGCACCAGACTCCCCACTGCCGCTACACTCCGAGGCAGCAGCCTGAAGACGGCTGACCGCGGCCATCAACACGCTCAGCTGTTCGCGAAGAGTGGCCAGCTCCTCCTGCGTCCGTACACAGCAGCCACACATCCTAGCCATCCTAAGAAATCAATTTACTATAGAGTGTTAATCATCTTTTAACTAGACTGCTAATTCACTAAAGGCGGTTGATTATTGACTAAACTGTGATTGCTAACCACTTCTTGTAGAAACAAGGAAAATAGCACTACCTGTCTCTGGACGGTATTGAAAACAAACACTAGCACTACTAGCACTACGGCTGACTAAAGGGACTCTCTGACTGTATTTAAAACAAACACGAGATCTATGGAACACTTAATAGCACTCTACTATTAAAGCTTCCTAAAAGCAAAAACACGCAGAAGAAGAAGTGACAAGTAAGAAAAATACAGATAATACTTAGATTAAGGTAGCTCGCTGCAATTCGTTTCATATTGTACTGAGCGGATGGATGTATACGAGCACGGAGACAATTTCATGAATCCATGGACCCTGCGTACCAACAGGGGACTCTTCAAGCTGGTGGAGACACTGTAATGGTGTGGGGCGTGAGCAGTTGGAGTGATATGGGGACCCCTAAAACGTCTAGGTACGTCTCTGACACGTGACACGTGCGTAAGCATTCTGTCTGACCACCTGCATCTATCCATGTCCATTGTGCATTCCGACGGATTTCAGCAATTCCAGCAGGACAATGCGACACCTCAAGCGTCCAGAACTGCTACAGACTGGCTCCAGGAACACTCTTCCGAGTTCAAACACTTCCGCAGGTCACCAAACTCCCCAGACATGAATATTATTGACACACTGGGATGCTTTGCAACATGCTGTTCGGAAGGGATCTCCACCCCGTCGTACTCTTACGGATTTGTGGACAGCCCTCCAGGATTCATGGTGTCAGTTGCTTCCAGCGCTACTTCAGACATCAGTCAAGTCCATGCCACGTCTTGCTGTGGCACTTTGACACTTCTGCTTGCTCGCGGGGGCTCTATGTGATATTAGGTAGGTGTACCAGTTTCTTTGTCTCTTCAGTATATAACACGTCCACGCGTCCCGATGGAAACAGAAGAGTCTCAGAACTGCTTGTAATCGTAAGCAACTATGTACGGATTAATACTTGTGCGGCCGTATGCGAAGTGTGTGTGTGTGTGTGTGTGTGTGTGTGTGTGTGTGTGTGTGTGTGTGTGTGTGTGTATCAGAACTTGTTTCGTAGGTACAATATCTGTGACGAAGATTGTGGTTGCCACATCGAGCCGCTATTGTAATGCATCAGTGCTGTTCTGTACATACAATATTCTGATTTCTTTTTTGTTCTGGAATAAAGTATACACATAATGTTAAGTGTTAATACACCAGTTTGTGCTTAAATGATACATGTATGTTTCGTTATGTTTCCTTCCGAATTGTTACGTAATAATTGTAATGTCACGCTCAATTCATTTCCTGAAGCAGAAGTGAACGAGTTTAACATCTGAATTGAAACCGTCGTAGAACGAAAATGTCATGTTTCCGGACATGTGTTCCTAGAAACTTGTAACGGGAATTTCCGAACGACCTGAAGATCTCTTTCCACTTAATGGTCCACTTGCGTACATATTTTAAATTTTCTTTATATAATCGATAATGTGCCAAACATTGCTACGGGGGAAAATAGATGTAACATTGCCTTCTCGCAGCTGCCAATAAAATATGTAAGAGCTTTTGCAATTAAGAAAGAAAGTAAATTTTACAGCGACGATGTTACTTATTATAATTTGACAGTTTGGTTCTAAAATCGTATAATAACTTTCATAACTTGTAATGTGTGTGTGCAGCATCTCGATCTCTTAGCTCCGATCTCTGACCATAATATCTGTACTAGGGTGTAAGCGCATGTTTCGTTCACAGTTTATAGTATTCTTTTTTAGTCTGTGAATATGGAACTACGGTGCTTCATATGACCAACTTGGAGTCAAATACGACATTGCCATCTGGAGGCTATCTATTTGTAAGTCCATTAGTATATTCAACTCTTGTCATTCTGCCATTTTCAATGCATTCACTTAAGTTCCCTTAGTCAACGTTGCATAATTTGCTTCTTACATCAAGCAGTTAAAAGAACGGATGTCTAAAGATGAAGATGGGGATAAGTCTGAAACTGGTCGCGTATGTGGTTACTTTTTCTCTTCCTTTTAAATGAAGCACACCTTCAGTTAGCGCATTTTCTTCAGCCTTACCCCTTAAGGAATCAGGCACGAAGTTTAACAGCAACCATTATGGATAAAATTAAAAATTTCTGAGTAGAGACCTGGGACGAAGTGGATATGCGTGGGCACATCTTCGAAATTCTGCAATAGTAAATATTTTGTGGCTAAAAGTAGAAGGATAACCAATACGAAGATTACGATTTCAGTGTATTTCTGCATTAAAAGCGATCGATAATAATGACTGATATCGTCTAAGTCATTGTCATTACCCATACGGGACGAATTGACGGTTTATTGGCTTGTATGTCCAGTTTCCTGGGTATGATAGATGAGTAAGTGATATTTATTTATTTATTATTTATTTAACCTGGCAAGATTAGGGCCATCAGGCCCTCTCTTACATCTAACCAGGCATTCTACTTATTTTACAGTCATATGTTTTAGTAGGCATGTTAAACTACATCTAATACAAAAAGTCAGATAAACAATTAGAAAGGTACACCTCGAAAAATACATTATTGAAGAGAAAGATTTCAGGTAGGAGTGCTGGCAGCAGGGAGTATGAGGGAGACTCATGGTGAAGGGAGGAGAAGAACAGAGAGACATGATGAAACATGATTAAGGAAAATATAAAGGAAAAGAAGACTGTGTGGCTAATAGAGATAGATGAAGTGGAAGGCATCTCAGGAGCAAGATAGGAGACGCTAGGTTTGCTATTTGACGGATGAGAGGATTGGCCTTGCACATTAACTTTGTGGGAATTTTATGCGGATGATAGTAGGAAATGCTTCAACTTCTTCTTAAAAGCAACAGGAGAATGAATTTTCCTCAAGTTAAGGGGCAGTTTGTTCCAGAGGCGGACAGCGGCAACTGAGAAGGAGTTTACAAAAGGTTTTGTTTTGTGAGTGGGCACAGTTAGGATACCAGATAAGAGTGACCTCGTGTTTCGATTATGATGGCATGACAGGTTTTTAATCTCTGAGGCTAGGTACTGGGGTGCTTGAGCGATGAGGATATTGGCAGGAGCTAAGATGCAGAAATGATGAGTTCCTCATTCCACACAAATACACGTACATCATACTTTCTTCGTGCCACCAGCTGTCTTATGCCTGGACCATTCCTGCGTTGTTTATATTGATGGACATTTCTGCAGTTATCGGAAAAGCGACGGCAAAACTGTTCTAGTACACTTTATCCATTACGATCTTTGCTTGATGGTCTGGCTTCTGTTTGCCCAGTACATACGACATAAATAATGTTCGATATAAAATCAGTGACGCTATCAATATTTTTCTTGCGCAATTTGCAAGTACACAATGCAACGCGTATTATACTGCACGTTAACATGATATAACATTGTGATGAATTAACATTCATTTGGCTTTGAACTCTATGGCTATCACCTAACAGTATGCAAGATGTGACAACTACTTGCAAGAGTAGTTCATTTGACATCCCGAAGTTGGCGAAATATTCTGCAACAAATTTCATAAAACCCGTTTTAGTAACTTCAAGTTTTAACTTAAGGGACCCATCGAGAATATGACCAGTTGTGTTGTATTCAAAGTTGTCTGAGTCATTTATGGAATGTGAGTTACGAGGTCCGACTTCAGCGGACGAAAATTTAGAAAAAGTGCAAGCTTACCGTCAGAACTTCAGCATACCGAACGGGTTGAAGTGGTTTACAGTATTCTAATATCCACAGTTACGGATGAAACATTTGTGGACACGCATGGCATTTGTCTTAGTCTCACAAACCGATGCCTCTGAGTTGACGAACATTAGCTTGGTAACACTGATTGTTCGTATGCAGCTACTCCCGTTTGTTTGCCCATTGCAGTGAACTAATGACTCGAATTATGATCACTTACACGTTGAATTTCTTCTTGCTTATAAAGAAAATTGGAGGGGAATTCCGCACAGTTTGTTTATTTTTGCTGGGTTTCAGCTCGCTCTGTGCTATCTTCAATAGCTTTTTGTGTATCATTTTGTCTCATAATGCTGTCAGTCATTCTGTACTATTCGGGACTTTCAAAAGAGCTTTACCGCAGTGATTAAGAAGAATAAGGCGGCTGAAGTGGCCGTGCGGTTCTAGGCGCTGCAGTCTGGAACCGCGAGACCGCTACGGTCTCAGGTTCGAATCCTGCCTCGGGCATGGATGTGTGTGATGTCCTTAGGTTAGTTAGGTTTAATTAGTTCTAAGTTCTAGGGGACTAATGACCTCAGAAGTTCAGTCCCATAGTGCTTAGAGCCATTTGAACCATTTTTTTAAGAGGAGTAACTGTTTCAATAAAATTCGAAAGACTGTACGATTGCGGCACGATATTCACTTGCTTGCAGTCGCTGCCAACCTCAGCTCCAATAATGTGTGGTAGAACACACATTGTTTCCGGACCTACTTTGTCATACCAAGTCTCGACTTGTGAAGCTATTTGTGAATTTTATTCATTTTGAAATCGAGTAATGAGAATGATTCTGCTTCATCGAGGGTAAACTTCAACTACTTCCTCTACTCCTGTTCGTGGAACGAGAGCTGTGATTCGGATACAAGCTCGCAAAATTATTCTAAATGTTGTAAAATGCTGCGACATTGAAAACCAACAGAACAAATTGCTACACCCTCTCGCTCAGCCTAGACAGGGAGCGATTACCTATTTAGGAAAAAATCTTAGCCGAGCGGTTCTAGGCACTTCAGTCCGGAACCGCGCTGCTGCTACAGTCGTAGGTTCGAATCCTTCCTCGGGCATGGATGTGTGTGATGTCCTTAGGTTAGTTAGGTTTAAGTAGTTCTGAGTTCTAGGGGACTGATGATCTCAGATGTGAAGTCCAATAGCGCTCAGAGACATTTGAACCAGAAAAGGTTGGCCAGCCTAAAGAGGATCCTAAACTTAAGTATTTCACATCCTGGCGAATTTATGCAGTAACAGCCTAGCGTTTTACACCAAAGAATAGTTTCGTTGAACAAATGATCAAATTTGAACCCTTTCAAGTTTAAATACACTCCTGGAAATGGAAAAAAGAACACATTGACACCGGTGTGTCAGACCCACCATACTTGCTCCGGACACTGCGAGAGGGCTGTACAAGCAATGATCACACGCACGGCACAGCGGACACACCAGGAACCGCGGTGTTGGCCGTCGAATGGCGCTAGCTGCGCAGCATTTCTGCACCGCCGCCGTCAGTGTCAGCCAGTTTGCCGTGGCATACGGAGCTGCATCGCAGTCTTTAACACTGGTAGCAAGTCGCGACAGCGTGGACGTGAACCGTATGTGCAGTTGACGGACTTTGAGCGAGGGCGTATAGTGGGCATGAGGGAGGCCGGGTGGACGTACCGCCGAATTGCTCAACACGTGGGGCGTGAGATCTCCACAGTACATCGATGTTGTCGCCAGTGGTCGGTGGAAGGTGCACGTGCCCGTCGACCTGGGACCGGACCGCAGCGACGCACGGATGCACGCCAAGACCGTAGGATCCTACGCAGTGCCGCAGGGGACCGCACCGCCACTTCCCAGCAAATTAGGGACACTGTTGCTCCTGGGGTATCGGCGAGGACCATTCGCAACCGTCTCCATGAAGCTGGGCTACGGTCCCGCACACCGTTAGGCCGTCTTCCGCTCAGGCCCCAACATCGTGCAGCCCGCCTCCAGTGGTGTCGCGACAGGCGTGAATGGAGGGACGAATGGAGACGTGTCGTCTTCGGCGATGAGAGTCGCTTCTGCCTTGGTGCCAATGATGGTCGTATGCGTGTTTGGCGCCGTGCAGGTGAGAGCCACAATCAGGACTGCATACGACCGAGGCACACAGGGCCAACACCCGGCATCATGGTGTGGGGAGCGATCTCGTACACTGGCCGACACCTCTGGTGATCGTCGAGGGGACACTGAATAGTGCTCGGTACATCCAAACCGTCATCGAACCCATCGTGCTACCATTCCTAGGCCGACAAGGGAACTTGCTGTTCCAAGAGGACAATGCACGTCCGCATGTATCCCGTGCCACCCAACGTGCTCTAGAAGGTGTAAGTCAACTACCCTGGCCAGCAAGATCTCCGGATCTGTCCCCCATTGAGCATGTTTGGGACTGGATGAAGCGTCGTCTCACGTTGTCTGCACATCCAGCACGAATTCTGGTCCAACTGAGGCGCCAGGTGGAAATGGCATGGCAAGCCGTTCCACAGGACTACATCCAGCATCTCTACGATCGTCTCCATGGGAGAATAGCAGCCTGCATTGCTGCGAAAGGTGGATATACACTGTAGTAGTGCCGACATTGTGCATGCTCTGTTGCCTGTGTCTATGTGCCTGTGGTTCTGTCAGTTTGATCATGTGATGTATCTGACCTCAGCAATGTGTCAATAAAGTTTCCCCTTCCTGGGACAATGAATTCACGGTGTTCTTATTTCAATTTCCAGTAGTGTACGTACAGTGATCAGCCATAACATTACGACCACCGACCTACTACCGATACAAACCCGTCCAGGCGATAGCAGCGTCACCTGGCGAGGAATGAGTGCTAGTCACACATACATGTAATATTAGAGCGCGTGCTGTCCCTCAGTAGAATGGGGAAGGCGCGCGTTCTATCTGTGTTTGATGGATGGCAGATTGTGATGGCCCGGAAGCTCGGCACCAGCATTTCGGAACCTGCACGAGTTGTCAGGTGTTGGAAGAGTGCTGTGGTGTCTTCAAGACGTGCCGAAACCAACGTGAAACCACGTCCAGACATCGAGGGGTTAGGCGGCCACCCCTAATTACAGATGTCGGACGTCGTAGGCCGGGCAGACTGGTAAAACGGAACAGATGAGAGTTTAATAGTGGCCAGTGTACAAGTGTGTCTGAACACACAGTGCACCGGACACTTCTACCGATGGACCTCCGCGTCTGAAGACTGATGCCTGTGACAGTGTTAACACTATGACATCATCAACTACGACTGGAATGGGGAAGCGAACAGCGGCACAGGACGTTGGCGCAGTGACAAAGCGTTGCATGGTCTGATGAATCCCGATACCTCCTTCGTCATACCGCTCGGAGGGCCTGGATACGTCGTATTGCAGGGAAACAGCTCCCGGACACCTGTACTGCGGCACCGGAGTAAGCTGGCGGGGGTTTCATAATAATCTGGGGAACATTCACGTGGGCATGCATGCGTCCAGCGGAGCTCATGCGAGGCACCTTAACGGCCAAGGAGTACCGTACACTGGTTGCAGACCAGGTACACCTCTTCATGACCATCATATACCCAAAATGGCAGTGGCATTTTTCAGCAAGATAATGCGCCATGTCACAAGGCCAGGAGTGTGATGGAGTGGTTCGAGGATACCAGAGGCGAATTTCAATTGATGTGCTGGAACGTGATTGAACGTGGCGTCAGAGCTCACCGCCGCCCCCCCCCCCCCTCTTCCCCTCAACAACTTACGGGAATTAGGTGGCTCGTGTGTGTGCAGATGCAGTGCCAACTCCCTCCACATTGGTCTGTGTAGAAATTGGACTGTGTCAAAATTGGAAGTTTGTACGGCCGCTGATGACCGCGCAGTTCAGCGCTCCACGAGGAAAAGATAAAAAGAAAAAAAAGAAAGACGTCCAGGAAGCTACCAAGGCCTCGTTGCTTTCATGCCAATGAAGTTTCGCCACTGTTATCCGTGCCAAAGGCGGACATACCGGCTATTTGGTAGGTGTTCATAATGTTCTGGCTGATTAATGTATACGATTTCTGTCATCTCCAACACCGCGTATTACACTTTTGATTTTGGGTTAAAGGTGCAAAGACGCGCACAATACACTGCCATCTGATAATTATAGTTGGGTGCACCGAAACATAACAGGGTTTACTACGACATAAACTGGAAAGTAGTGATAGATGGCGATGGACCTCATTAAAATGTAATATCGCTATTGTTTTAGAACGATAATTTTGCAATTCAGTGGGAAGTTTGCAGAAATGATTGCAATACTACCTGCCTCAGTAGCCAACATCACTACAGCAGGCTTGCGAGCTGTGAGCGAATGGGATGTGGCCGATTGGAATCCTTGTGGGGAAGACACACTTGCCTTCAATATGTGGCCTAAGTTATGGAACTTCTTTATAAAAATATTATACTTAAACTGCTGAGTGAAACTGAATGCTAGTGAACCTACTTAGTCCTTACTTATTCATATCGTGTCGACACTGACCCACAATATTCTAGCGCAACGCAGCCTAACTGCTCAAAAAAACAAAGCAAAAAAAAATTCAACCTGACTTCAAATAATTAATTCAAAAGAATGGCCCTGACTAAAAAGAAATCTTAACAATAACCTATACATTTCATGGAAAAACTAGTAGAATCCGACCTCGGGGAAGATCAGTTTGGATTCCGTAGAAATGTTGGAACACGTGAGGCAATACTGACCCTACGACTTACCTTAGAAGCTAGATTAAGGAAGGGCAAACCTACGTTTCTAGCATTTGTAGACTTAGAGAAAGCTTTTGACAATGTTGACTGGAATACTCTCTTTAAAATTCTGCAGGTGGCAGGGATAAAATACAGGGAGCGAAAGGCTGTTTACAATTTGTAGAGAAACCAGATGGCAGTTATAAGAATCGAGTGGTATGAAAGGGAAGCACCGGTTGTGAAGGGAGTGAGACAGGTTTGTAGCCTATCCCTGATGTTATTCAGTCCGTATGTAGAGAAAGCAGTAAGGGAAACAAAAGAAAAATTCGGAGTAGGTATTAAAATCCATGGAGAAGAAATAAAAACTTTGAGGTTCGCCGATGACTTTGTAATTCTGTCAGAGCCAGCAAAGGACCTGGAAGAGCAGTTGAACGGAATGGACAGTGTCTTGAAAGGAGGATATAAGATGAACATCAACAAAAGCAAAACGAGGATAATGGAATGTAGTCGAATAAAGTCGGGTGATGTTGAGGGTATTAGATTAGGAAATGAGACACTTAAAGTAGTAAAGGAGTTTTGCTATTCGGGGAGCAAAATAACTGATGTTGGTCGAAGTAGAGAGGATATAAAATGTAGACTGGCAATGGCAAGGAAAGCGTTTCTGAAGAAGAGAAATTTGTTAACATTGAGTATAGATTAAAGTGTCAGGAAGACATTTCTGAAAGTATTTGTATGGAGCGTAGCCTTGTGTGGAAGTGAAACATGGACGATAACTAGTTTGGACAAGAAGAGAATAGAAGCTTTCGAAATGTGGTGCTACAGAAGAATGCTGGAGATTAGATGGGTAGATCACATAACTAATGAGGAAGTATTGAATAGGATTGGGGAGAAGGGAAGTTTATGGCACAATTTGACCAAAAGAAGGGATCGGTTGGTAGGACATGTTCTGAGGCATCAAGGGATCACCAGTTTAGTATTGGGGGGCAGCGTGGAGAGTAAAAATCGTAGAGGGAGAACAAGAGATGACTACACTACGCAGATTCAGAAGGATGTACGTTGCAGTAAGTACTGTGAGATGAAGCTTGCACAGGATAGAGTAGCATGGAGAGCTGCATCAAAGCAGTCTCAGGACTGAAGACCACAACAACACATACATTTCATTAAGCACTTACCTCAAAAAATCTTCATTACGGGACTGCTGCAATACAGCGAGCGTCAATACTGCCAGCTAAATAAAAGAGTGTAACTACTAATATGGTGGTGGTTGTTAGTGTTTAACGTCCCGTCGACAACGAGGTCATTAGAGACGGAGCGCAAGCTCGGGTCAGGGAAGGATTGGGAAGGAAATCGGCCGTGCCCTTTCAAAGGAACCATCCCAGCATTTGCCTGAAGCGATTTAGGGAAATCACGGAAAACCTAAATAAGGATGGCCGGAGACGGGATTGAACCGTCGTCCTCCCGAATGCGAGTCCAGTGTGCTAACCACTGCTTCACCTCGCTCGGTACTACTAATATGCATGTGGTTACCTAAGGAAAGATTTTATTGCAAACCAAGTAATGTATTTTTTACCTTAGTAATATGACATCCAGTTCAAACACCAACATAAATCGTCATTGACATCCAGTACCAAGATAGATAATCATGAATAATTTTCAATGTTTGGATGTGAGGTCCGCCAGTTACGCAGAACACCGTTTTTCTCAGGCACCACAGTGCCATCAGTGGGTTTTCGTTGTTTTATTTATTCTTTAAATTTGCTGTGCATGAACGTTCTGGATCACTGTTGTGTTAATTACTACAGGCAGCTTGTCATGTTTTCGTGTGGCAAGCGCTTCCATTCTCCACATCATGCTGAGATGCATACGTAACTACAACAAGTATTTTCCACAAACAGCGTAGTAAAATACTTTTTCACAACACCAGAACACAGCGTGATTGTTGTTAGTTGTGTGTCCCAGCCCAGTTTTGCATAACTGGCGGACCTCACGTCCAAAAATTTTTAACTGCAAACACCGCCAATACAAGGATCTGCATATCAAAAGATGGCTATAATTTTCAATGTCAAAGTTGGATACTTCCAGATCGTTAGCCTAAGCTAACACTTCAGACCTCTACCCTCCATCAATGCTAACTTCTCACATTTGACATACATCACTGCTGGCTGTTCACCTCCAATTGCCCAACAGTACTTCCATCACTGCTGGCCACTAACTTCCAGCTGCCCAACACTACTGGCGATTAACTTCCAACGAGTCCAACCAGCCACAGAGTCTCTTACAAAGAAGGCGCAGTCAGAGATCCAATGCAAAGCGCTACACAGCACTGCCAACACAGAAGCAGCTGGTGGTCCCGAGACTTTGACAGCTTTCGCAGTTTAATCTAGGACTTTAGCTCAGTCAGCAGTGCCTCGTGGAATGAGGGCCAGATATGCTGTTGATGGTAATCCGTACTCTGCGGCAGCGCGCTTCCTTCCGTCCCTTTACGACGGACCTGCACCTACCTGTGAACATTGTCTCAGCAGATCATCAGTAGGGAAGCCGAGTGAAACCTACTGTACTTCGACGTGAACCAGGCTGCAATTAAAATCACTAATCTACGTTTCGGGAGAAACACGAAATGAAAGGTTGGAAATTTTGTCCTCAATTAACATATTCTGAAACTTAGGTGAACGAGTATCACTGCCAAGCCCGTGCTAGTCTTAACACAGTCACTCACAATCCCTTTCACTCACGTTAGCAAGTTTATGGTGTTGCATTTCCCGAAAACGTAATAGCTACAAAAATACTGATTGTTTTTGATTGATAATGCTCGCCAAATATCAAGTCTGTCGGTACTAAATGCAGTCACAGTTTTTAGCCACCGACCTGCTCAATACGCCACACGGAATATCTCTTATCTCGCCACAAAATTCACCCAAAAATTCCGAAAATTTTTACGCCCATCGGAATAATTATGCCGTCACTTTACCACAATTTTGATGTATGAAAAACTGCTAGATTCGGCATCTTATCATTTCCATGGGAACTACCACTGCACACGTCCGATCTCTTTCATGGCTAGCCTTCGACTTTTCTCTCGAACACTAAGTCTTCTCCACCAGCAGAGAAAAGCGCGCGAAGAATATTGCTTTACCATTGGTCAGTTTACTCAACAGCCAATAGCAAAACAATTCTCTGCCACGTCAGTCCGCGTTTTTCATCCATAACAGCCGGCCGATGTGGCCGTGCGGTTCTAGGAGCTTCAGTCTGGAACCGCGTGACCGCTACGGTCGCAGGTTCGAATCCTGCCTCGGGCATGGATGTGTGTGATGTCCTTAGGTTAGTTAGGCTTAAGTAGTTCTAAGTTCTAGGGGACTGATGACCTCAGAAGTTAAGTCCCATAGTGCTCAGAGCCATTTGAACCACTTTCATCCATAACCAATCGCAAAATAGTAAACCTAACGACTGCACCTTTTACTGACGTAATTATCTAATATGCTGAAGTTTTGTTTGTGCATAAAGTTATTTACTATTGTTAGATATACCTGAATTAACTTTCCCTTTACCATAAACTTACTATATAGTGGCTGGCACTATAAAGTGGCTCTGAGCACTATGGTACTTAACATCTTAGGTCATCAGTCCCCTAGAACTTAGAACTACTTAAACCTAACTAACCTAAGGACATCGCACAACACCCAGCCATCACAAGGCAGAGAAAATCCCTGACCCCGCCGGGAATCGAACCCGGGAAAACTTACTTTATAAATCCCCTTTGCTCATATCCATACTTTTTCGAAATGTTCCCACACTAAATCCTACTACATAACTCGTTCAATAATTATCTTCATATTAACCTTAAACCACACTCACGCATCATTCAAATTGCTAAAACACATTTATAACATCTCACATACACAATGAGACGTAATAACACTTTATGAAAATACTAGAACAGTTTATGAAAAAAGATTCTATTACTTTAGTGCACTCTAGTGGGCACAATCGAAACTAAAATCACAGTCCCCTATCGAATACTGTCCTCTATCGGCTGATACGTGAACTACGTGCGCGTCCAGTGTCGCGTCACCATCTGTAACTCTCCAGCTCAGACACATATCCCACTTAACCGCCTCCAAGGCGGGATCGTTATACGGCGCTAAGCCTAAACTCCATATGGGAAACGCTAAGCTGAGTGCCTTCCTTGGTGTTATTTAAGAGTTCATACACGGCAACACACACATAATACTGCACTGAACTAGAACCGACAGTCGTTAGCACGGCAAAGACCATATCAAAATGCATCACTCCACTAAGCAATTTCCGAGAACGGAAAAGAAGTATTCCGGAATGTGGAACCGAGTCTGGGCGAGTAGACAAGCGCTGTGTCGAACCGTTCTCGATTTCGCCTAACCCGCACAACTCGACCTACCATATGGCGGGATCAATTACTACGTCTCTCTGCACAGTCAGTGTAACCAAACGGTACAGACACTGCAACGAACGCAGGCCACTGTAGGCATACGAACTGGAAAAAAAAAAAGAAAAAAGATTCCGCTTGTAACGATGCACTACTGACTGTGGCAAAGAAACGACCATAACTTTCTCTACCGCATGACATCGACGTTAGTTACACGGAAAACAGCAAACTAAAGAACTACTCCCGAACGGGCCATGAAGGCGCAACGGTACCGACCGGCCGCCATGTCATCCTCAACCCACAGGTATCATTGGACGCGAATGTTGAGGGTCATGTGGTCAGCACACCGCTCTCCCGGCCGTATGTCAGTTTACGAGGTCTTTAGTTATACGAAACAAGAGTTCTTTGTCTGAGAGTAACTATTACCTCATTTCACCAAGCATACACGGCCTAGCGAATCGAACAGTTACTCGAGAGCAGCCGAGAGCCTGCTCTCTAGCTAAAATCCAGTCGTGGCGACGCACCATTCGAGAATCGTGTTGTGAGAGGAAATATTTGCAGATTGTTTTTAGTACTGCGGCCAAAGCGACTGGAAGTCAGCAGACGCTATGCATCGTAACTGCTTGACCTACAGCACCACTGCCGTCAGTTGCTGATAAACTTTAACACGTATTCACAAGCTGACTCACAGTTGCGCAGAAACTTCAGCTACCAGATAACACATTTCTCATACTGGACATATTACAAGAAAAAAAAAGACCAAAACTAAAAATGACTTGATACAGTAAGAGAATGCACGATGGACCATGGTAAGATGCAGGCCAAATGTGAGACAGAGGGAGTTATCCTGTCAAAGAATGCCAGTTCTTTCTCTTTTAATGAGTTATTTATGAACAAGTCTAGTGCTACTTCAGTATATTTAGACCTGAAGAATAAATTCATATTGGGAGCAGCTGATCCCTTTCTCATCAAATGGCACACGATAAAAACTGCATTTCTCGAGTTGTGTATGCGTGTTACACCTTCAGGCTTCCGTGCTTCCTGAAAACAAACAGGCTTTCACTTACATACGCTTGGTTAGGTTCATATCGCTTTTTACGGCGCTCGTCGCTTAGTAATCCGATCTCACTTCCTTTTGAACTGATTAGTTCCCGTCTACTTCATCTTTTGGAACCTTTTACCTTTTATTTTTTATGATCCTCTATAAGAAGCATATGAGCGTTTAATAAATATTTGAAGTTGGGATCACGCTTTAACCTTGCTGTTATCTTCGGCTCAACATGACCCAGAAAGGAGTTTGTTCCCCCATAACGTTTTTATATTTAGAAGCTAGCGTTCGTGACTTACTGATATTTTTCCAAAGATTCTACATAGCTCAAGGCTCGGATGAAAAAAAAAAAAAGCTTTTCTCTTTTTATAGCTGAATTTGTTACACTTTAATCTTCTGGTTCTCTATATGATCCAGGTGTTCAGGAGGAGGAAAAGGATATTAGAGTTTAACGTCCCGTCGACAACGAGGTCATTAGAGACGGAGCACAAGCTCGGATGAGGGAAGGATGGGGATGGAAATCGGCCGTGCCCTTTCTAAGGAACCATCCCGGCATTTGCCTGAAGCGTCCAGGTGTTCAGAAATTCGCAACATGTACAAGAATCGGTAGTGAAATTTTATTCCTATTATCTCAGATATTACACACAAAATTGTCTTTTTACAACAATGCACATGTTTTCTCTCTGATTGTTGAAATGTGTGAAGTTGCACAGCAAAAAGGCAGCTTATTGCATTCAAATTACCAAAACCGTGTAGCTACCAGTTATGTTTCATCAGCTGTTGGTGCGGGCGCTGTTCATAGATCAAACTCGATAATCCCTATGTGACTATCATTATGAAACCATTCCTTTTTGGCTAGCAGTTAGGAGCACTGGTAAACTCAGAGAGTGTGCGGAGTCTTTCTGACGAAGAAAATAGCAAAATAACACCACCGAAGAGAGCATTTATCTTACTCTAAATCAGGAGGCACTTCAGACAATGATGCCTCACTTACCAATACGCGAGCGGTTCAGTAGAAGCACAAAAGTATCATGTGGAACTCAGAAAATTTTTCATAAGTTGGAGGAGCGTCCACTGCAAACGCTGTGAAACTGACCTTTTGTCCTACAAGATACGCTATATCCAGAGTAAGTGACGTGTAGTCCTGTTTTCACATTCTTTTAAACGATAATCTTCAGAATATTGTGGTGGAAATGACTAATATTCAGTGTCCAATTACACTTGGTTTGGTTTTACTGTTTGGTGTGTATAAATCGTATAGTGAAACATCTTTCCTGCCGTCATATCACAGAAACGGTTATGTTGAGTCCCGCGTGCGTCACGCTGTGATGAAGTGTCTGATCGAAGAGAATAAAGAGCAAATGACGAGTTAGCACCTATAATAGTTTCGTGGCAAATGTGGGTGCAGATAATATAGAAACTTTATAATCGCGACACAAAGGTGGGCAAATAGAACCAACATTTAAAATTATTATAATTTTTAATAATGTATGTGTATTATGCCCTTAAATATCAATCGGCTCGTTATTACCTGAAAGAGCAGATGTATAGAGCTTTTTAGGGCAAGGAGCAGGGTTAAATGTTGTTACTAATAAATCGTCATTTTTTATATAATGTTAACGACAGCAGCTGCGCAGTATTATTTGTTTCCTTAAATTTTTAAATTTAAACAATAATGTTTAAATACATACGTTCTATGCTGAAAATTGGCTGGTCGCCGTCATTTTGTTCGTATGAAGGCTTCTGGTAGATAAAGCTTTCCAACCGCATTTCTTACTTACCTGTAAACGGAAAAAACAAACAATTGAAAGGAATTTAATCACAGTGGAATAGGGGAGAGCTTACAGTATTTGACTAACTCTAAACTTTACTAACTGGTGCTAACAGGCAGCATCTCCCAAATTCCCTTCAAGATTTACTCTAGTTTAGAAATGAAGACCAGCTGAACGATACCTCAGCGTTGTAAATTCCTTCGGAAGCAGAAACTGTGCAGCAGACTGTGGCGAGCAAATAGCATAGTCTTCTTACATTCACTCTATTGGACACTCCACTTAGTTTTTTTTACTTCTAGTCTAGATTTTATATAAGAATTATCTATTTTCGATTTAAGTAACTACAAAAGAATGAGAGCTAATTATTTCCGCTGAAATATATTGTTTGTTGTTGTGGTCTTCAGTCCTGAGACTGGTTTGGTGCATTTCTCCATGCTACTCTATCCTGTGCAAGCTGCTTCATGTCCCAGTACCTACTGCAACCTACATCCTTCTGAACCTGCTTAGTGTATTCATCTCTTGGTCTCCCTCTACGATTTTTACCCTCCACACTGCCCTCCAATACTAAATTGGTGATCCCTTGATGCCTCAGAACTTGTACCATTAACCGATCCCTTCTTGTAGTCAAGTTGTGCCACAAATTCCTCTTCTCGCCAATTCGATTCAATACCTCATTAGTTATGTAATCTACCCATCTAATCTTCTTCTGTAGCACCCCATTTCGAAAGCTTCTATTCTCTTCTTGTCCAAACTGTTTATCGTCCACGTTTCACTTCCATACATGACTACACTCCATACAAATACTTTCAGAAACGACTTCCTGACACTAAAACCTATACTCTATGTTAACAAATTTCTATTCTTCAAAAACGCTTTCCTTGCCATTGCCAGTCTACAGTTTATATACTCTCCACTTCGAGCATCACCAGTTATTTTGCTCCCCAAATAGCAAAACTCCTTTACTACTTTAAGTGTCTCATTTCCTAATCTAATTCCCTCAGCATCACCCGAGTTAACTCTACTACATTCCATTATCCTCGTTTTGCTTTTGTTGATGTCCATCTTACATCCTCCTTTCAAGACACTGTCCATTCCGTTCAACTGCTCATCTAAGTCCTCTGCTGTCTCTGACAGAATTACAATGTCATCAGCGAACCTCAAAGTTTATATTTCTTGTCCATGGATTTTAATACCTACTCCGAATTTTTCTTTTGTTTCCTTTACTGCTTGCTCAATGTACAGATTGAACAACATCGGGGAGAGGCTACAACCCTGTCTCACTCCCTTACCAACCACTGCTTCCCTTTAATGCCCCTCGACATTTATAACTGTCATTTGGTTTCTGTAAAAATTGTAAATAGTCTTTCACTCACTGTATTTTACCCCTTCTACCTTCAGAATCTGAAAGAGTATTCCAGTCTACATTGTCAAAAGCTTTTTCCAAGTCTGCAAATGCTAGAAACATAGGTTTGCCTTTTCTTAATTTATGTTCTAAGATAAGACGTATAGTCAGCATTGCCTCACGTGTTCCAACTTTTCTACGGAATCCAACCTGATCTGCCCCGAGGTCGGCTTCTAGCAGTTTTTCCATTCGTCTATAAAGTATTAGTGTTAGTAATTTGTAGCTGTGACTTATTAAACTGATTGTTCGGTAATTTTCACATCTGTCAACACCTGATTCCTTTGGGATTGGAATTATTACATTGTTCTTGAAGTCTGAGGGTATTTCGCTGGTCTTATACATCTTGCTCACCAGCTGGTAGAGTTTTGTCATGACTGGCTCTCCCAAGGTCGTCAGTAGTTCCAGTGGAATGTTGTCTACTCCCGGGGCCTTGTTTCGACTCAGGTCTTTCAGTGCTCTGCCAAACTCTTCACCCAGTATCGTATCTCATCTTCATCTACATCCTCTTCCATTTCCATAATATCGTCCTCAAGGACATCGCCCTTGTATAGACACGCTATATACTCCTTCCACCTTTCTGCTTTCCCTTCTTTGCTTAGAACTGGGTTTCCATCTGGGCTCTTGATATTCATACAAATGGTTCTCTATGACATAAGGAGTGAAATAATCTAGTCCCGACAAATTTTCAGTATTAAGTATCAGATGAGAAAGGAAGCAATGACGGACGGATAGAAATAAGGAAGGCAGGGTGTAAAGATGGGTTTGAACGTTACTGAAGATTATTGCAGACAGAGTATAAGCTACGTTGGAACAGACGAGGCTAGCAAATCGCACTGAACCCTTCTGAAATCATTTCTACAAAAACTTGAAAGGATTTAGGGATCTGCATAAAATCTGTATCAGTTTGTCTGGCTGGGGATTCTAACTCTCGCAAGTCCAGAGTTAGAATCACCTCGGTCGGTAGTTGGAAAGGAGTGTGGGGCAATCTAGTGTCAGCTAATCATTTGTACAAAAGTATTCAAAAGGGTAAGTCTGGGGAAATAAGAGTAGTTAAATCTGATGCACAGTGGATTCCCGAAGGATGTGACGCATCGTAAGCACTTGACGTATCCCAAAAATAGTCAATGGGCCGTAGTTTTGGATAGATGGTGACTCAGGAACTGATGGTATTCATCAGCCCTCACAGGTTGGGAGTGGTTGTAACGAGTCTCTCCGGCGATGCCAAACAGCCCGGAGTTTACACACGGAAGTACCAACGAAATTGTCACTCACAGGCACTATTTCTGTTTCTCGAGGGACTGTGTGGGATCCAATGTGAGATTTCGACTGCGAGCGGGAGATAAACTGTACAATGGAGGAGACACTCGAAAGCACCTGAAAAATTTACAATGCGACAGGACACAGAATTTGTAGATATCAGAGATAACGCAGATCATCTTTTAGAGAGTAACTTTTTTGGCGGATGTGTGTATTATAGTGTGCACAATCGGGGCGTAATGGAACTTCAACAGAAGTTGCTAACAAATAACTGAAGTTTTTTCTTATGGGGTGCCACAACCATAAATTTATTGAAACTATTTCATTTTCTAACCTGACTATTTTGCGGTCGCAGTAGTTTATTTCACACTATTATCTCATTTGAACTATGTGCCATTTTCAATTACTTACACATAACACGAACATTGCAATTACGTATGTGACAGCTTACAGTTTTGGTAAGTTCGTGTTTTTAAATTTCAATGTTGAATTTTTTTTGCATGTTCTGGCTTACATTGTGTATAATGGATTTCCTGTATGTAATGACGGGAGCCTGAACATGCGTGTACGCTATTTTTAAAATATGGATGACAATGTTAAATTCTCCGACAAAAGAGGTATTATACAAGCGGCATTCGGTAAGTAATGGAAGACTTTTCTCACCAAATTTTGGTTGAAAATGCTGACTATTGCGGGACACCGTGGCATACGCTCGCATAAACCCCAATAGTTTCATGAAGTTTCGATAGGGCTTGGCGCAAACATAGTCTTCAAAATGACGTCTGTAACGGAGGAGCTTTCCAAGCAGAGAACTGCCAGTGAGTTCTTTTGGTGGAAAACCAGAGCATCTCAAATATTTGTAGGCGCCTGCAGAATGTCTTCGGAAACCAACCATTGAACAAAAGCACGTTGAGTCGTTCGGCGAGGCGTCTGTCGACATCTGTGGGTTGATGACTTCGAAGCGGAAACAAAACGGCAATCCATGGAGTGCCGCAATATCAGCTCCCTTCCGAAGAAAAAGTTCAGCCGGTAAAGTCATGGTGACTGTTTTCTGGGACTCTGAAGGGGTTATTTTGTTTGATGTCCTCCTTCATGGCGCAACGATCGAATCTGATTTGTGTGTGCTACTCTCAGGAAACTGAAGAAACCACTTCAGCGCGTTCGTCGCCACAAAATTATAAACGAACTTCTCCACTTCTATTTTATAGCGTATTTTATAGCAGATATGTAGATGACAATCTACCGTTAATGAAAGGGGATACCAAAGACACGACAGACATTCTAATTTACTTCAGTACTCTACATGAGAAAATCAGATTTACAGTGGAACATCAGTAAAATAAAAGCATCAACTTTCTGGACCTAAATATTACAAGACACAACAACACATGCACATTGGAAATTCATAGGAAAAAAAAACGCGGTGACCGATACCACAATCCCTGCAGCCTCATATCACCGAAATATCCATAAAGAGACAGCATACAGGTCAATGATACATAGGGCAACTAAAATTACATTGAACCAAGAAAACACGCAACAAGACAAACACAGTGAAAAAGATTGCAGTTGCCAATGGTTACAATGCTTCCATGGTTGACACAATCTTCGACAAAGTGAAGAGAGACCAGGTACAAAATGCACCACAGAATAAAAAGAGAAAAAATAAATTTATATCTAGCATCCCATACATTTTCAATGTATCACAGAATATTGCAAATATTTTCAAAAACCACAAAGTAAAAATTGTGTTCTCTACATCTAGTAAACTACAACAAAAACTAATATATAATATTAAGTGTAAGCATGATGCATATTCAGACTCTCGAATATACAAGGTAACATCCCACAAATGCTCGATGTTCTACCTAGGACAAACAGGCTGAAATTTCAACACCAAGTACACAAAACACACAAAAGCTTATACATACGACAGACATACTACATCAGCCATAGCCACACATATCCATAATACAGGATACCCATTTGGAAAAATTGAGCAAAATGTAAAAGTGCTTCACCGACTAAATAAAAAGACATAAAATGGAGTTGATAGAAGAACTGGTGATATATTCACATTACAGAAAATATGAAGATAAAATATTAAACAAAAAACTTTAACGTAAATCAGTGGATTTCTTGAGATGTTTCGATAGTATACTTAAATAAAAATAAGTAACGCATAGAAATCGATTTAAGTGAATTATGATCCAAATTTTAAATTGTTAAGATAAAAAAAACCCTCTGTGCAAAAACATATCATACTCCACGGAAGACCTATAATGCCATCTCTGTTGACTACTTGCAGGAACATCTTTGGAACTGTTTTGTTTATGTAAGATATTTTCGACGTTTAAAAGTGTACTACAAGTTGCGTGTGATGTTTAGTGTGCGCGAGACTCTGCACAAATCGACCATAAGGAAACTGGA